>NC_060141.1:839033246-839273709 GCF_021461385.2 Schistocerca piceifrons
TGAAGAATCAGTATTCTTGTACTTAAGTCGGCATTGTGCATTTTTTATTTAATTTCGATGCAATTTCTGTGTTTCATCGTCAATAAGAAGGTCCAAGGGATACAGTAAACCTGAAGTGAAGCATCGGAATCTACTAATAATCTGACAGGAAAGGTTGAAAGCATAGAAAGTAAGATGTGTCAATCTTCTTGCACTTAAGTCGGCATTGTGCCTTTTGTATTTCATTCCGATGCAATTTCTGTGTTTCATCGTCAATACGAAGGTCCAAGGGATTCAGTAAACTTGAAGTGAAACATCGGAATCTAAAACTGGTCTCACAGGAAAGGTTCAAAACATAGACTTTAAGAAAAGTCAGTCTTCTAGGACTTAAGTCGGCATTGTGCCTTTTGTATTTAATTCGGATGCAATTTCTGTGTTTCATCGTCTATAAGTAGGTCCAAGGGATACAGTAAACTTGAAGTGCAGCATCGGAATCCAAAACTGGTTTCAGAGGAATGGTTCAGAACATAGACAGTAAGAAGAATCAGTCTTCTTGTACTTAAGTCGGCATTGTGCCTTTTGTATTTAATTCCGATGCAATTTCTGTGTTTCATCGTCAATAAGAAGGTCAACGGCATACAGTAAACCTAAAGCGAAGCATCGATATCTAAAACTGGTCTCACAGGAAAGCCTCAAATCATAGTATGTAAAAAGGGTCAGGCCTCTTGTACTTAAGTCTGCATTGTGCCTGTTTTTTTTCTTTCCGATGCAATTTCTGTGTTTCATCGTCAATAAGAAGGTCAAAGGGTTACAGTAAACCTGAAGTGAAGCATCGGAATCTAAAACTGGTCTCACAGGCAAGGTTCAAACATGGACATTAAGAAAAGTCAATCTTCTAGTACTTAAGACGGCACTGTGCCTTTTTTTTTATTTCCGATGCATTTTCTGTGTTTCATCGTCAATAAGTAGCACCAAGGGATACAGTAAACCTGATGTGAAGCATCGGAATCTAAAACTGGCCTCACAGGCAAGGTTCAAAACATGGACATTAAGAAAAGTCAGTCTTCTAGATCTTAAGTCGTCATTGTGCCTTTCGTATTTAATTCCGATGCATTTTCTGTGTTTCATCGTCAGTAAGAAGGTCCAAGGGAAACAGTAAACCAGAAGTGAAGCATCGATATCTAGAACTAGTCTCACAGGAAAGGCTCAAATCATAGAATGTAAGACGGGTCAGGCCTCTTGTACTTAAGTCGGCATTGTGCATTTTTTTTTTGTTTCCCCTTGCAATATCTGTGTCTCATCGTCAATAAGAAGGTCCTAGGGATAAAGTAAACCTGAAGTAAGGCATCGGAATGTAAAACTGGTCTCACAGGAAAGGATCAAAACATAGACAGTAAGAAAAGACAGTACTCTTGTACTTAAGTCGACATTGTGCCTTTTGTATTTAATTCCGATGCAATTTTCGTGTTTCATCGTCAATAAGAAGCACCACGGGATACAGTAAACATGATGTGAGGCATCAGAATCAAAAACTGATCTCACAGGCAGGGTTCAAAGCATGGACACTAAGAAAAGTCAGTGTTCTAGTACTTAAGTCGTCATTGTAATTTTGTAATTAATTCCGATGCATTTACTGTGTTTCATCATCAGTAAGAATGTCAAAGGGATACAGTAAACCTGAAGTGAAGAATCGGAATCTAAAAATGGGCTCACAGGAAAGGTTGAAAACATAGACAGTAAGAAGAGTCAGTCTTCTAGGACTTAAGTCGGCATTGTGCCTTTTGTATTTAATTCCGATGCAATTTCCGTGTTTCATCGTCAATAAGAAGGTCCAAGGGATACAGTAAACCTGAAGTGAAGCATCGGAATCTAAAACAGGTCTCACAGGAAAGGTTCAAAACATAGACAGTAAGAAGAGTCAGTCTTCTTGTACTTAAGTCGGCATTGTGCCTTTTGTATTTAATTCCGATGCAATTTCTGTGTTTCATCGTCAATAAGAAGGTCAAAGGGATACAGTAAACCTCAAGCGAAGCATCGGAATATAAAAGTGGTCTCACAGGATAGGTTAAAAACACAGACAGTAAGAAGAGTCAGTCTTCTAGTACGTAAGTCGGCATTGTGCCTTTTGTATCTAATTCCGATGCATTTTGTGTGTTTTATCGTCAATACGAAAGTCCAAGGGATACACTATACCTAAAGAGAAGCATCGATATCCAAAACTGGTCTCACAGGAAAGGCTCAAATCATAGAACGTAAGAAGCGTCCGTACTCTTGTACTTAACTCGGAATTATGCCTTTCTTTTTAAATTCCGGTGCAATTTCTGTGTTTCATCGTCAATAAAAAGGTCCAAGGGTTACAGTAAACCTGAAGTGAAGCATCGGAAATTAAAACTGGTCTCACAGGAAGGGTTCAAAACATAGGCAGTAATAAGAGTCGCTCTTCTTGTACTTAAGTCGGCATTGTGCCTTTTGTATTTAATTCCGATGCAATTTCTGTGTTTCATCGTCAATTAGAAGGTCCTAGGAATACAGTAAACCTGAAGTGAAGCATCGGAATCTAAAACTGGTCTCACAGGAAAGGTTCGAAACATAGACAGTAAGAAGAGTCATTTTCTTGTACTTATGTCTGCATTGTGATTTTTGTATTTAATACACATGCAATTTCTGTGTTTAATCGTCAATAAGAAGGTCCAAGGGATACACTAAACCTGAAGTGAAGCAGCGATATCTAAAACTGGTGCCACAGGAAATGCTCAAATCATAGAATGTAGGAAGAGTCAGTACTCTTGTACTTAAGGCGGGCATTGTGCGTTTTGTATATCATTCCGACGCAATTTCTCTGTTTCACAGTCAATTATAATGTCCAAGGGATACAGTAAGTTTGAAGTGAAGCATCGGAATCATCAACTGGTCTCACAGGAAACGTTCAAATCATTGACAGTAAGAAGACTCAGTCGTCTTGTACCTATGTCGGCATTGTGCCTTGTGTAATTAATTCCGATGCAATTTCTGTGTTGCATCGTCATTTAGAAGGTCCAAGGGATACAGTAAACCTGAAGTGAAACATCGGAATCTAAAACTGGTCTCACCGGAAAGGCTCAAATCACAGACCGAAAGAAGAGTCAGATTCTTGGACTTAAGTCGGCATTGTGCTTTTGTATTTAATTCCGATGCAAGTTCTGTGTTTCGTCGTCAATAAGAAGGTCCAGGGGTTACAGTAATCGTGAAGTGAAGCAACGGAATCTAAAACGGGCCTCACAGGAAAGGTTCAAATCATAGACAGTAAGAAGAGTCAGTCCCCTTGGGTTTAAGTCGCCATTGTGCCTTTTGTATTTAATTCCGATGCACTTTCTGTCTTTCATCGTCAATAAGAAGGTCCAAGGGTTACAGAAAAACCTGAAGTGAGCATCGTAATCTAAAGCAGGTCTCAAAGGAAAGGTTCAAAGCTTGACAGTGAGAGGCGTCAGTCTTCTTGCCCATAAGACGGCATTGTGCCTTTTGCACTTAATTCCGATCCAATTTGTTTGTTTCATGTTCAATAAGAAGGTCCAAGGGATACAGTAAACCTGAAGTGAAGCATCGGACTCTAAGACAGGTCTCACAGGAAAGGCTCGAATCGTGGAATGAAGGAAAAGTCAGTACTCTTGTACTTAAGTCGGCATTTTTCATTTTGTATTTAATTCCTATGCCTTTTCTGTGTTTCATCGTCAATAAAATGGTCAAAGGGATACAGTAATCCTGAAGTGAAGCATCGGAATCTAAAACTGGTCTCACAGGAAAGGTTCAAAACATAGACAGTATGGAAAGTCAGTCTTCCGGTACTAAAGTCGGCATTGTGCCTTTTGTAATTAATTGCGATGCAATTTCTGTGTTTCATCGTCAATTAGAAGGTCCTAGGAATACAGTAAACCTGAAGTGAAGCATCGGAATCTAAAACTGGTCTCCCAGGAATGGTCCAAAACATAGACAGTAAGAAGAGTCAGTCTTGTTGTACTTCAGTCGGCATTGTGCCTTATGTATTAAATTCCGATGCAATTTTTGTGTTTCATCGACAATTAGAAGGTCGAAGGGATACAGTTAACCTGAAGTGAAGCATTGGAATCGAAAACTAGACTCACAGGATATTTTCAAACATAGAGTGTTAGAAGAAACATTCCCCTAGTACTTAAGTCCGCATTGTGCCTTTTGTATTTAATTCCAATGCAATTTCTGTGTTTCATCGTCAAAAAGAAGGTGCAAGTGATACAGTAAACCTGAAGTGAAGCATCGGAATCTAAAAGAGGTCTCACAGAAAAGGTTCAAATCATAGACAGTAAGAAGACTCAGTCGTCTTGTACTTATGTCGACATTGTGCCTTGTGTAATTAATTCCGATGCCATTTCTGTGTTGCATCGTCATTTAGAAGGTCCAAGGGATACAGTAAACCTGAAGTGAAACATCGGAATCTAAAAGTGGTCTCACCGGAAAGGCTCAAATCACAGACCGAAAGAAGAGTCAGATTCTTGGATTTAAGTCGGTATTGTGCTTTTGTATTTAATTCCGATGCAAGTTCTGTGTTTCATCGTCAATAAGAAGGTCCAGGGGATACAGTAATCGTGAAGTGAAGCAACGGAATCTAAAACGGGTCTCACAGGAAAGGTTCAAATCATAGACAGTACGAAGAGTCAGTCCCCTTGGATTTAATTCGCCATTGTGCCTTTTGTATTTAATTCCGATGCACTTTCTGTCTTTCATCGTCAATAAGAAGGTCCAAGGGTTACAGAAAAACCTGAAGTGAGCATCGTAATCTAAAGCAGGTCTCACAGGAAAGGTTCAAAGCTTGACAGTGAGAAGCGTCAGTCTTCTTGCCCATAAGACGGCATTGTGCCTTTTGCACTTAATTCCGATCCAATTTGTTTGTTTCATGTTCAATAAGAAGGTCCAAGGGATACAGTAAACCTGAAGTGAAGCATCGGACTCTAAGACAGGTCTCACAGGAAAGGCTCGAATCGTGGAATGAAGGAAAAGTCAGTACTCTTGTACTTAAGTCGGCATTTTTCATTTTGTATTTAATTCCTATGCCTTTTCTGTGTTTCATCGTCAATAAAATGGTCAAAGGGATACAGTAATCCTGAAGTGAAGCATCGGAATCTAAAACTGGTCTCACAGGAAAGGTTCAAAACATAGACAGTAAGGAAAGTCAGTCTTCCGGTACTAAAGTCGGCATTGTGCCTTTTGTAATTAATTGCGATGCAATTTCTGTGTTTCATCGTCAATTAGAAGGTCCTAGGAATACAGTACACCTGAAGTGAAGCATCGGAAACTAAAACTGGTCTCCCAGGAATGGTCCAAAACATAGACAGTAAGAAGAGTCAGTCTTCTTGTACTTCAGTCGGCATTGTGCCTTATGTATTAAATTCCGATGCAATTTTTGTGTTTCATCGACAATAAGAAGGTCGAAGGGATACAGTTAACCTGAAGTGAAGCATTGGAATCGAAAACTAGACTCACAGGATATTTTCAAACATAGAGTGTTAGAAGAAACTTTCCCCTAGTACTTAAGTCCGCATTGTGCCTTTTGTATTTAATTCCAATGCAATTTCTGTGTTTCATCGTCAAAAAGAAGGTGCAAGGGTTACAGAAAAACCTGAAGTGAACATCGTAATCTAAAGCAGGTCTCACAGGAAAGGTTCAAAGCATGACAGTAAGAAGCGTCAGTCTTCTTGCACATAAGACGGCATTGTGCCTTTTGTACTTGATTCCGATCCAATTTCTTTTTTTTATCTTCAATAAGAAGGTCCAAGGGATACAGTAAACCTGAAGTGAAGCATCGGACTCTAAGACAGGTCTCAACGAAAGGCTCAAATCGTAGAATGTAGGATGAGTCAGTACTCTTGTAAGTAAGACGGCATTGTGCCTTTTTTTTATATCCGACGCAATTTCTGTCTTTCATCGTCAGTTAGATTGTCCAAATGATACTGTAAACCTGAAGTGAAGCATCGTAATCTAAATCTGGTCTCACAGGAATGGTTCAAAACATAGACAGTAAGTAGAGTCAGTCTTCTTGTACTTAAGCCGGCATTGTGCCTTTTGAATTAAATTCCGAAGCAATATCTGTGTTTCATCGTCAATAAGAAGGTCCAAGGTATATAGTAAACCCGAAGTGAAGCACCGGACTCTAAAACTGGTCTCACAGGACAGGTTCAAATCATAGACAGAAAGAAGAGTCATTCCTCTTGTACTTAAGTCGGCTTTGTGCCTTTTCTATTTAATTCCCATGCAATTTCTGTGTTTCATCGTCAATAAGAAGGTCCGAGGGATACAGTAAACCTGAAGTGAAACATCGGAATCTACAACTGGTCTCACAGGAATGGTTCAAATCACAGACAGTAAGAAGAGTCATTCCTCTTGTACTTAAGTCGGCATTGTGCCTTTTGTATTTCATTCCGATGCAATTTCTGTGTTTCTTCGTCAATAAGAAGGTCCAAGGGAGACAGTAAACCTGAAGTGAAGCATCGTAATCTAAAACAAGTCTCACAGGAAAGGTTAAAAACATAGGCACAAATAAGAGTCAGTCTTCCTGTACTTAAGTCGGCATTGTTCCTTTTGTATTTAATTCCGATGCAATTTCTGTGTTTCTTCGTCAATAAGAAGGTCCGAAGGATACAGTAAACCTGAAGAGAAGCATTGATATCAAGAACCGGTCTCACAGGAAAGGCTCAAATCATAGAATGTTAGAAGAGTCAGTCCTCTTGTACTTAAGTCGGCACTGTGCCTTTTGTATTTAATTCCGATGCGATTTCTGTGTTTCATCGGCAATAACAGGGTGCAAGGAATACAGTAAACGTGAAGTGAAGCATCGATTTCTTGAACTGGTCTCACAGGAAAGGCTCACATCATAGATTGTAGGATGAGTCAGTCCTCCTGTACTTAAGTCGGCATTGTGCCTTTTGAATTTAATTCCGATGCAATATCTATGTTTCATCGTCAATAAGAAGGTCCAAGGGATACTATAAGCCTGATGTGCAGCATCGGAATATACAACTGGTCTCACAGGAAGGGTTCAAAATAGAGACAGTAAGGAGAGTCAGTCTTCTTGCCTTTCGTATTTAATTCCGAAGCAATTTATGTGTTTCATCGTCAAGAAGAAGGTCCAAGGGATACTATAAACCTGAAGTGAAGCATCGGAATCTGAAACTGGTCACACAGGAAAGGTTCCAAACATAGACAGTAAGACGAGTCAGTCAACTTGTACTTAAGTCTCATTGTGCGTTTAGTATTTCATTCCGATGCAATTTCTGTGTTTCATCGTCAATAAGAAGGTCCAATGGATACAGTAAACATAAAGTGAAGCATGGGAATCTGAAACTGGTCTCACAGGAGAGGCTGAAATCTTAGAATGTAAGAAGAGTCAGTCCTCTTGTTCTTAAGTCGGCATTTTGCCTTTTGTATTTAAATCCAATGCAATTTCTGTGTTTCGTCGGCAATAAGAAGGTCCAAGGGATACTGTATTCCTGAAGTGCAGCATCGGAATCTAAAACTGGTCTCACAGGAAAGGCTCAAATCACAGTATGTAAGAAGAATCATTCCTCTTGTACTTAAGTCGGCATTGTGCCTTTGGTATTTAATTCCGATGCTAATTCTGTGATTCATCGTCAATAAGAAGGTCCAAGGGATACTGTAAACCTAAATTGCAACATTGGAATCTACAACTGGATTCTCAGGAAAGGATCAAAATATAGACAGTAAGAAGGGTCAGTCCTCTTGCCTTTTGTATTTAATTCCGGTGCTATTTCTGTGTTCCACCGTCAATAAGAAGGTCCAAGAAATAGAGAAAACCTGAAGTGAAGCATCGGAATCTAAAACTTGACTCACAGGAAAGGTTCAAATCATAGAGAGTAAGAAGAGTCATTCCTCTTGTACTTAAGTCGGCATTTTGCCTTTTGTATTTAAATCCGATGCAATTTCTGTGTTTCGTCGTCAATAAGAAGGTCCAAGGGATACTGTATTCCTGAAGTGCAGCATCGGAATCTAAAACTGGTCTCAC
The DNA here is from genome assembly GCF_021461385.2 of Schistocerca piceifrons. Lineage (NCBI taxonomy): Eukaryota > Metazoa > Arthropoda > Insecta > Orthoptera > Acrididae > Schistocerca > Schistocerca piceifrons. The sequence continues at coordinate 839,041,252 of NC_060141.1, forward strand.
AGGAAAGGTTCAAAACATAGACAGTAAGAAGAGTCAGTCTTCTTGTACTTGAGTCGGCATTGTGCCCTCTGTATTTAATTCCGATGCCGTTTCTGTGTTTCATCGTCTATAAGAAGGTCCAAGTGATACAGTATACCTGAAAAGAAGCATCGGAATCTAAGACTGGTCTCACTGCAAAGGTTCAAAGCATAGACAGTAAGAAGAGGCAGTCTTCTTGTACTTAAGTCGGCATTGTGCCTTTTGTATTTTATTCCGATACTATTTCTGTATTTCATCGTCAATAAGAAGGTCCTACGAATACTGTAAACCTGAAGTGAAGCATCGGAATCTATAACTGGTCTCACAGGAAAGGGTCAAATCATAGACAAAAAGAAAAGTCAGTCTCCTTGTACTTAGTCGGCATTGCGGCTTTTAAATTTAATTCCGATGCAATTTCTGTGTTTCATCGTCGTTAAGAAGGTCAAGGGATACAGAAAACCTGAAGTGGAGCATCGAAATCTAAAACTGGTGTCACAGGAAATTTCCAAAACATTGGCAGTAAGCGGGGTCAGTCTTCTTGCACTTAAGTCGGCATTGTGCCTTTTGCTTTTAATTCCGGTGCAATTTCTGTGTTTCATCGTCAATAAGAAGGTCCATGGGATACAGTACACCTGAAGTGAAGCATTGATATGTAGAGCCGGTCTCCAGGAGAGGCTCAAATCATAGAACGTAAGAAGAGTCAGTCCTCCTGTCCTTAAGTCGGCATTGTGTCTTTTTTATTTAATTCCGATGCAATTTCTGTGTTTCATCGTCAATAAGAAAGTCCACGGGAAAGAGTAAACCTGAAGTGATGCATCGGAATCTAAAACTGGTCTCTAAGGAAAATTTCAAAGCAAAGACAGTATGAAGAGTCAGTATACGTGTACTTAAGTCGGCATTGTGCATTTTTTATTTAATTTCGATGCAATTTCTGTGTTTCATCGTCAATAAGAAGGTCCAAGGGATACAGTAAACCTGAAGTGAAGCATCGGAATCTACTAATAATCTCACAGGAAAGGTTGAAGGCATAGAAAGTAAGATGTGTCAATCTTCTTGCACTTAAGTCGGCATTGTGCCTTTTGTATTTCATTCCGATGCAATTTCTGTGTTTCATCGTCAATACGAAGGTCCAAGGGATTCAGTAAACTTGAAGTGAAACATCGGAATCTAAAACTGGTCTCACAGGAAAGGTTCAAAACATAGACAGTAAGAAGAGTCAGTCAACTTGTACTTAAGTCTCATTGTGCGTTTAGTATTTCATTCCGATGCAATTTCTGTGTTTCATCGTCAATAAGAAGGTCCAAGGAAAACAGTAAATCTGAAGTGAAGCATCTGAATCTAGTACTTGACTCACAGGAAAGGTTCAAATCATAGACAGTAAGAAGAGTCATTACTTTTGTACCTAAGACAACATTTTGCCTTTTGTATTTAAATCCGATGCAATTTCTGTGTTTCATCGTCAATAAGAAGGTCCAAGGGATACTGTAATCCTGAAGTGCAGCATCGGAATCTAAATCTGGTCTCACAAGAAAGGCTCAAACATAGACAGTAAGAGGAGTTGGTCTTCTTGTTTTTAAGTCGGCATTGTGCTTTTTGTATTTAATTCCGAAGCAATTTCTGTGTTTCATCGTCAATAAGATGGTCTAAGGGATACAGTAAACCTGAAGTGAAGCATCGGAATCTAAAAATGGTCTCACAGGAAAGGTAGACAACATGGACAGTAAGAAGAGTCAGTCTTCATTTACTTACGTCAGCATTGTGCCCTTTGTATTTAATTCCGATACCGTTTCTGTGTTTCATGGTCTATAAGAAGGTCCAAGGGATACAGTAGACCTGAAATGAAGCATCGGAATCTAAGACTAGTCTCACTGGGAAGGTTCAAAACATAGACAGTAAGGAGAGGCAGTCTTCTTGTACTTAAGTTGGCATTGTGCCTTTTGCATTTAATTCCGAAGCAATTTCTCTGATTCATCGTCAATTAGAAGGTCCAAGGGATACAGTATACCTGAGGTGAAGCATCGTAATCATAAACTGGTCTCACAGGAAAGGTTCAAAGCATAGACAGTAAGAAGAGCCAGTCTTCTTGTACTTAAGTCGGCATTGTGCCTTTTGTATTTAATTCCAATGCAATTTCTGTGTTTCGTCGTCAATAAGAACGTCCAAAGGATACAGTCAACCTGAAGTGAAGTATCGATATCTAGAACTGGTTTCACAGGTAAGGCTCAAATCATAGAATGTAAGAAGATTCAGCCCTTTATACTTAAGTCGGCATTGTGCCTTTTGTATTTACTTCCGATGCAATTTCTGTGTTTCATCGTCAACAAGAACGTCCAATGGATACAGTCAACCTGAAGTGAAGAATCGATATCTAGAACTGGTCTCATAGGAAAGGCTCAAAACATAGAATGTAAGAAGATTCAGTCCCTTATACTTAAGACGGCATTGTGCCTTTTGTATTTAATTCCGATGCAATTTCTGTGTTTCATCGTTGATAAGAAGGTCCAAGGGATACAGTAAACCTGAAGTGAAGCATCGATATCTAAAACTGGTCTCACAGGAAAGGTTCAAACATAGACAGTAAGAAGAGTCAGTCTTCTTGTACTTAGGTCGGCATTGTGCTTTTTGTATTTAATTCGGATGCAATTTCTGTGTTTCATCGTCAATAAGAAGGTCCAAGGGATACAGTAAACCTCAAGTCAAGCATCGGAATCTAAAGATGGTCTCTGAGGAAAGGTTGAAAACATAGGCAGTAAGAACAGTCACTCTTCATTTACTTAAGTCGTTCATTGTGCCTTTCGTATTTAATTCCGATGCCATTTCCGTGTTTCATCGTCAATAAGAAGGTCCAAGGGATACAGTATACCTGAAGTGAAGCATCGGAATCTAAAATAGGTCTCACAGGAAAGGTTCAAATCATAGACAATAAGAAGAGTCAGTCTTCTTGTACTTAAGTCGGCACTGTGCCTTTTGTATTAAATTCCGATGAAATACCTGTGTCTCATCGTCAATAACAAGGTCCACGAGATAAAGTAAACCTGAAGTGAAGCATTGAAATCGCAAAATGGTCTCACAGGAAAGGTTGAAAACATAGACAGGAAGAAGAGTCAGTCTTCTATTACTTAAGTGGGCATTGTGCCTTTTGTATTTCATTCCGATGAAATTTCTATGTTTTATCGTAAGTAAGAAGGTCCAAGGGATACAGTAAACCTAAACTGAAGCATCAATATCTAGAACTGGTCTCACAGGAAAGGCTCAACTCATAGAATGTAAAAGAGTCATTCCTCTTGTACTTAAGTCGTCATTGTGCCTTTTGTATTTAATTCCGAAGCAATTTCTGTGTTTCATCGTCAGTAAGAAGGTCCAAGGAATACAGTAAACCTGAAGTGAAGCATCGGAATCTAAAACTGGTCTCTCAGGAATGGTTCAAATCATAGACAGTATAAACAGTCTATCCTCTTGTACTTAAGTTGGCATTGTGCCTTTTGTATTTAATTCCGATGCAATTTCTGTGTTTCATCCTCAATAAGAAGTTCCAAGGGATACAGTAAACCTGAAGTGAAGCATCGAAATCTAAAACTGGTTTCACAGGACAGTCTCAAATCATAGAATGTAAGAAGAGTCGGTACTCTTGTACTTAAGTCGGCATTTTGCCTTTTGTATTTAATTCCGATGCTATTTCTGTGTTTCATCGTCAATATGATGGTCCAAGGGATACAGTAAACATGAAGTGAAGCATCGGAATCCAAAACTGCTCTCACAGGAAAGGTTGAAAACATAGACAGTAAGATGAGTCAGTATTCTTGTGCTTAAGTCGGCATTGTGCATTTTGTAATCAATTCCGATGCAATTTCTGTGTATCATCGCCAATAAGAAGTTCCAAGGGATACAGTAAACCTGAAGTGAAGCATCGAAATATAAAACTGGTCTCATAGGAATTCTCCAAATCATAGACAGTAAGAAGTATCAGTCTTCTTGTACTTATGTCGGCATTGTGCCTTTTGTATTTATTTCCGATTCAATTTCTGTCCTTCATCGTCAGTGAGAAGGTCCAAGGGATTCAGTTAACCTGAAGTGGATCATCGGAAACTAAAACTGGTCTCACAGGAAAGGTTCAAATCATAGACATTAAGAAGAGTCAGTCTTCTTGTACTTAGGTCGGCACTGTGCCTTTTGTATTTAATACCGATGCCATTTCTGTGTTTCATCGACAATAAGAAGGACCAAGGAATACAGTAAACTTGAAGTGAAGCATCGGAATCTTAAACTGGTCTCACAGGAAAGTTTAAAATCATAGACAGTAAGAAGAGTCATTCCTCTTGAACTTAAGTCGGCATTCTGCCTTTTGTATTTAACTCCGATGCAATTTCTGTGTTTAATCGCCAATAAGATGGTCCAAGGGATACAGTAAAGCTGAAGTGAAGCATCGGAATCCAAATCTGGTCTCTCAGGAAAGGTTCAAAACATGGAGAGTAAGAAGAGTCAGACTTCTTAAACTGAAGTCGGCATTATGCCATTTCTATTTATTTCCGTTGCTATTTCTGTGTTTCATCGTCTATAAGCGGGTACAAGGGATACGGTAAACCTGAAGTGAGGCATGGGATTCTAAAACTGGTTTCACAGGAATGGTTCAAAACATCGACAGTAAGAAGAGTCAGTCCCCTTGTACTTAAGTCGGCATTGTGCCTTTTGTATTTAATTCCGATGCAATATCTGTGTTTCATCATCAATAAGAAAGTCCAAGGGATATAGTAAACCTGAAGTGAGGCAACGTAATCTAAAACAGGTGTCTCAGGAAAGTTTCAAATCATAGACAGTAAGAAGATTCAGTCTTCTTGTACTTAGGTCGGCATTGTTCCATTTGTACTTATTTCCGATCCAATTTCTGGGATACATCCTCAATAAGAAGCTCCAAGGGATACAGTAAACCTGAAGTGAAGCGTCGGAATCTAAATCTGGTCTCACAGGAAAGGTTCAAAGCATAGACAGTAAGAAGAGTTAGTCTTCTTGTACTTAAGTCGGCATTGTGCCTTTTGTATTTAATTCCAATGCAATTTCTGTGTTTCATCGTCAGTAAGAAGGGCCAAGGAATACAGTAAACCTGAAGTGAAGCGTCGGAAACTAAAACTGGTCTCACAGGAAAGGTTCAAATCATAGACATTAAGAAGAGTCAGTCTTCTTGTACTTAATTCGGCATTGTGGCTTTTGTATTTAATTCAGATGCAATTTCTGTATTTCATCGTCAATAAGAAGGTGCAAGTTATACAGTAAACCTGAAGTGAAACATCGGATTCCAAAACTGGTCTTACAGGAAAGGTTCAAAACATAGACAGTAGGAACAGTCAATCTTCTTGTACTTAGGTCGGCATTGTGCATTTTGTATTTAATTTTGATGCCATCTCTGTGTTTCATCGTCAATAAGAAGGTCCAAGGGATACAGTAAACCTGAAGTGAAGCATCGGAATCTAAAACGTGTCTCACACTAAAGGTTGTACTTAAGTCGGCATTGAGCTTTTGTCTTTAATTAAGATGCAATTTCTGTGTTTCAACGTCAATAAGAAGGTCCAAGGGATACAGTAAACCTGAAGTGAAGCATCGGAATCAAAAACTGGTCTCACAGGAAAGGTTCAAAACATAGACTTTAAGAAAAGTCAGCCTTCCAGCACTTAAGTCAGCATTGAGCCTTTTGAATTTAATTCCGATGCATATCTGAGTTTCATCGTCAATAAGAAGGTCCAAGGGCTACAGTAAATCTGAAGTGCAGTATCGGAACCTAAAACTGGTCTCACAGGAAAGGTTCAAAACATAGACTTTAAGAAAAGTCAGCCTTCCAGCACTTAAGTCGGCATTGTGCCTTCTGTATTTAATTCCGATGTATTTTCTGTGTTTCATCGACAATAAGAAGGTCCAAGGGATACACTAAACCTGAAGTGAAGCATCGATATCTAAAACTGGACTCACAGGAATGGCTCAAATCATAGATTGTAAGAAGAGTCAGAACTCTTGTACTTAACACCGAATTGTGCCTTTTGCATTTAATTCCGATGCAATTTCTGTGTTTCATCGTCAATAAGAAAGTCCAAGGGAAAGAGTAAACCTGAAGTGATGCATCGGAATCTAAAACTGGTCTCTAAGGAAAGTTTCAAAGCAAAGACAGTATGAAGAGTCAGTATTCTTGTACTTAAGTCGGCATTGTGCATTTTTTATTTAATTTCGATGCAATTTCTGTGTTTCATCGTCAATAAGAAGGTCCAAGGGATACAGTAAACCTGAAGTGAAGCATCGGAATCTACTAATAATCTGACAGGAAAGGTTGAAAGCATAGAAAGTAAGATGTGTCAATCTTCTTGCACTTAAGTCGGCATTGTGCCTTTTGTATTTCATTCCGATGCAATTTCTGTGTTTCATCGTCAATACGAAGGTCCAAGGGATTCAGTAAACTTGAAGTGAAACATCGGAATCTAAAACTGGTCTCACAGGAAAGGTTCAAAACATAGACTTTAAGAAAAGTCAGTCTTCTAGGACTTAAGTCGGCATTGTGCCTTTTGTATTTAATTCGGATGCAATTTCTGTGTTTCATCGTCTATAAGTAGGTCCAAGGGATACAGTAAACTTGAAGTGCAGCATCGGAATCCAAAACTGGTTTCAGAGGAATGGTTCAGAACATAGACAGTAAGAAGAATCAGTCTTCTTGTACTTAAGTCGGCATTGTGCCTTTTGTATTTAATTCCGATGCAATTTCTGTGTTTCATCGTCAATAAGAAGGTCAACGGCATACAGTAAACCTGAAGCGAAGCATCGATATCTAAAACTGGTCTCACAGGAAAGCCTCAAATCATAGAATGTAAAAAGGGTCAGGCCTCTTGTACTTAAGTCTGCATTGTGCCTGTTTTTTTTCTTTCCGATGCAATTTCTGTGTTTCATCGTCAATAAGAAGGTCAAAGGGTTACAGTAAACCTGAAGTGAAGCATCGGGATCTAAAACTGGTCTCACAGGCAAGGTTCAAACATGGACATTAAGAAAAGTCAATCTTCTAGTACTTAAGACGGCACTGTGCCTTTTTTTTTATTTCCGATGCATTTTCTGTGTTTCATCGTCAATAAGTAGCACCAAGGGATACAGTAAACCTGATGTGAAGCATCGGAATCTAAAACTGGCCTCACAGGCAAGGTTCAAAACATGGACATTAAGAAAAGTCAGTCTTCTAGTTCTTAAGTCGTCATTGTGCCTTTTGTATTTAATTCCGATGCATTTTCTGTGTTTCATCGTCAGTAAGAAGGTCCAAGGGAAACAGTAAACCAGAAGTGAAGCATCGATATCTAGAACTAGTCTCACAGGAAAGGCTCAAATCATAGAATGTAAGACGGGTCAGGCCTCTTGTACTTAAGTCGGCATTGTGCATTTTTTTTTGTTTCCCCTTGCAATATCTGTGTCTCATCGTCAATAAGAAGGTCCTAGGGATAAAGTAAACCTGAAGTAAGGCATCGGAATGTAAAACTGGTCTCACAGGAAAGGATCAAAACATAGACAGTAAGAAAAGACAGTACTCTTGTACTTAAGTCGACATTGTGCCTTTTGTATTTAATTCCGATGCAATTTTCGTGTTTCATCGTCAATAAGAAGCACCACGGGATACAGTAAACATGATGTGAGGCATCAGAATCAAAAACTGATCTCACAGGCAGGGTTCAAAGCATGGACACTAAGAAAAGTCAGTGTTCTAGTACTTAAGTCGTCATTGTAATTTTGTAATTAATTCCGATGCATTTACTGTGTTTCATCATCAGTAAGAATGTCAAAGGGATACAGTAAACCTGAAGTGAAGAATCGGAATCTAAAAATGGGCTCACAGGAAAGGTTGAAAACATAGACAGTAAGAAGAGTCAGTCTTCTAGGACTTAAGTCGGCATTGTGCCTTTTGTATTTAATTCCGATGCAATTTCCGTGTTTCATCGTCAATAAGACGGTCCAAGGGATACAGTAAACCTGAAGTGAAGCATCGGAATCTAAAACAGGTCTCACAGGAAAGGTTCAAAACATAGACAGTAAGAAGAGTCAGTCTTCTTGTACTTAAGTCGGCATTGTGCCTTTTGTATTTAATTCCGATGCAATTTCTGTGTTTCATCGTCAATAAGAAGGTCAAAGGGATACAGTAAACCTCAAGCGAAGCATCGGAATATAAAAGTGGTCTCACAGGATAGGTTAAAAACACAGACAGTAAGAAGAGTCAGTCTTCTAGTACGTAAGTCGGCATTGTGCCTTTTGTATCTAATTCCGATGCATTTTGTGTGTTTTATCGTCAATACGAAAGTCCAAGGGATACACTATACCTAAAGAGAAGCATCGATATCCAAAACTGGTCTCACAGGAAAGGCTCAAATCATAGAACGTAAGAAGCGTCCGTACTCTTGTACTTAACTCGGAATTATGCCTTTCTTTTTAAATTCCGGTGCAATTTCTGTGTTTCATCGTCAATAAAAAGGTCCAAGGGTTACAGTAAACCTGAAGTGAAGCATCGGAAATTAAAACTGGTCTCACAGGAAGGGTTCAAAACATAGGCAGTAATAAGAGTCTCTCTTCTTGTACTTAAGTCGGCATTGTGCCTTTTGTATTTAATTCCGATGCAATTTCTGTGTTTCATCATCAGTAAGAAGGTCCAATGGATGCAGTAAACCAGAAGTGAAGCATCGGAATCTAAGACTCGTCTCACAGGAAAGGTTCAAATCATAGACAGTAAGAAGGGACATTCCTCTTCTACTGACGTCTTTATTGTGCCTTTTGTATTCAATTCCGATGCAAATTTCGTGTTTCATCGTTAATAAGAGGGTCCAAGGGATACAGTAAACCAGAAGTGAAGCATCGATATCTAGAACTAGTCTCAGAGGAAAGGCTCAAATCATAGAGTGTAAGAAGCGTCAGGCCTCTTGTACTTAAGTCGGCATTGTGCCTTTTTTTTTATTTCCCCTTGCAATATTTGTGTCTCATCGTCAATAAGAAGGTCCAAGGGATACAGTAAACCTGAAGTGAAAACATCGGAAGCTAAAACTGGTCTCACAGGAAAGGTTCGAAACATAGACAGTAAGAAGAGTCATTTTCTTGTACTTATGTCTGCATTGTGATTTTTGTATTTAATACACATGCAATTTCTGTGTTTAATCGTCAATAAGAAGGTCCAAGGGATACACTAAACCTGAAGTGAAGCAGCGATATCTAAAACTGGTGCCACAGGAAATGCTCAAATCATAGAATGTAGGAAGAGTCAGTACTCTTGTACTTAAGGCGGGCATTGTGCGTTTTGTATATCATTCCGACGCAATTTCTCTGTTTCACAGTCAATTATAATGTCCAAGGGATACAGTAAGTTTGAAGTGAAGCATCGGAATCATCAACTGGTCTCACAGGAAACGTTCAAATCATAGACAGTAAGAAGACTCAGTCGTCTTGTACCTACGTCGGCATTGTGCCTTGTGTAATTAATTCCGATGCAATTTCTGTGTTGCATCGTCATTTAGAAGGTCCAAGGGATACAGTAAACCTGAAGTGAAACATCGGAATCTAAAACTGGTCTCACCGGAAAGGCTCAAATCACAGACCGAAAGAAGAGTCAGATTCTTGGACTTAAGTCGGCATTGTGCTTTTGTGTTTAATTCCGATGCAAGTTCTGTGTTTCGTCGTCAATAAGAAGGTCCAGGGGTTACAGTAATCGTGAAGTGAAGCAACGGAATCTAAAACGGGCCTCACAGGAAAGGTTCAAATCATAGACAGTAAGAAGAGTCAGTCCCCTTGGGTTTAAGTCGCCATTGTGCCTTTTGTATTTAATTCCGATGCACTTTCTGTCTTTCATCGTCAATAAGAAGGTCCAAGGGTTACAGAAAAACCTGAAGTGAGCATCGTAATCTAAAGCAGGTCTCAAAGGAAAGGTTCAAAGCTTGACAGTGAGAGGCGTCAGTCTTCTTGCCCATAAGACGGCATTGTGCCTTTTGCACTTAATTCCGATCCAATTTGTTTGTTTCATGTTCAATAAGAAGGTCCAAGGGATACAGTAAACCTGAAGTGAAGCATCGGACTCTAAGACAGGTCTCACAGGAAAGGCTCGAATCGTGGAATGAGGGAAAAGTCAGTACTCTTGTACTTAAGTCGGCATTTTTCATTTTGTATTTAATTCCTATGCCTTTTCTGTGTTTCATCGTCAATAAAATGGTCAAAGGGATACAGTAATCCTGAAGTGAAGCATCGGAATCTAAAACTGGTCTCACAGGAAAGGTTCAAAACATAGACAGTATGGAAAGTCAGTCTTCCGGTACTAAAGTCGGCATTGTGCCTTTTGTAATTAATTGCGATGCAATTTCTGTGTTTCATCGTCAATTAGAAGGTCCTAGGAATACAGTAAACCTGAAGTGAAGCATCGGAATCTAAAACTGGTCTCCCAGGAATGGTCCAAAACATAGACAGTAAGAAGAGTCAGTCTTGTTGTACTTCAGTCGGCATTGTGCCTTATGTATTAAATTCCGATGCAATTTTTGTGTTTCATCGACAATTAGAAGGTCGAAGGGATACAGTTAACCTGAAGTGAAGCATTGGAATCGAAAACTAGACTCACAGGATATTTTGAAACATAGAGTGTTAGAAGAAACATTCCCCTAGTACTTAAGTCCGCATTGTGCCTTTTGTATTTAATTCCAATGCAATTTCTGTGTTTCATCGTCAAAAAGAAGGTGCAAGTGATACAGTAAACCTGAAGTGAAGCATCGGAATCTAAAAGAGGTCTCACAGAAAAGGTTCAAATCATAGACAGTAAGAAGACTCAGTCGTCTTGTACTTATGTCGACATTGTGCCTTGTGTAATTAATTCCGATGCCATTTCTGTGTTGCATCGTCATTTAGAAGGTCCAAGGGATACAGTAAACCTGAAGTGAAACATCGGAATCTAAAAGTGGTCTCACCGGAAAGGCTCAAATCACAGACCGAAAGAAGAGTCAGATTCTTGGATTTAAGTCGGCATTGTGCTTTTGTATTTAATTCCGATGCAAGTTCTGTGTTTCATCGTCAATAAGAAGGTCCAGGGGATACAGTAATCGTGAAGTGAAGCAACGGAATCTAAAACGGGTCTCACAGGAAAGGTTCAAATCATAGACAGTACGAAGAGTCAGTCCCCTTGGATTTAAGTCGCCATTGTGCCTTTTGTATTTAATTCCGATGCACTTTCTGTATTTCATCGTCAATAAGAAGGTCCAAGGGTTACAGAAAAACCTGAAGTGAGCATCGTAATCTAAAGCAGGTCTCACAGGAAAGGTTCAAAGCTTGACAGTGAGAAGCGTCAGTCTTCTTGCCCATAAGACGGCATTGTGCCTTTTGCACTTAATTCCGATCCAATTTGTTTGTTTCATGTTCAATAAGAAGGTCGAAGGGATACAGTAAACCTGAAGTGAAGCATCGGACTCTAAGACAGGTCTCACAGGAAAGGCTCGAATCGTGGAATGAAGGAAAAGTCAGTACTCTTGTACTTAAGTCGGCATTTTTCATTTTGTATTTAATTCCGATGCCATTTCTGTGTTTCATCGTCAATAAAATGGTCAAAGGGATACAGTAATCCTGAAGTGAAGCATCGGAATCTAAAACTGGTCTCACAGGAAAGGTTCAAAACATAGACAGTAAGGAAAGTCAGTCTTCCGGTACTAAAGTCGGCATTGTGCCTTTTGTAATTAATTGCGATGCAATTTCTGTGTTTCATCGTCAATTAGAAGGTCCTAGGAATACAGTAAACCTGAAGTGAAGCATCGGAATCTAAAACTGGTCTCCCAGGAATGGTCCAAAACATAGACAGTAAGAAGAGTCAGTCTTGTTGTACTTCAGTCGGCATTGTGCCTTATGTATTAAATTCCGATGCAATTTTTGTGTTTCATCGACAATTAGAAGGTCGAAGGGATACAGTTAACCTGAAGTGAAGCATTGGAATCGAAAACTAGACTCACAGGATATTTTGAAACATAGAGTGTTAGAAGAAACATTCCCCTAGTACTTACGTCCGCATTGTGCCTTTTGTATTTAATTCCAATGCAATTTCTGTGTTTCATCGTCAAAAAGAAGGTGCAAGTGATACAGTAAACCTGAAGTGAAGCATCGGAATCTAAAAGAGGTCTCACAGAAAAGGTTCAAATCATAGACAGTAAGAAGACTCAGTCGTCTTGTACTTATGTCGACATTGTGCCTTGTGTAATTAATTCCGATGCCATTTCTGTGTTGCATCGTCATTTAGAAGGTCCAAGGGATACAGTAAACCTGAAGTGAAACATCGGAATCTAAAAGTGGTCTCACCGGAAAGGCTCAAATCACAGACCGAAAGAAGAGTCAGATTCTTGGATTTAAGTCGGCATTGTGCTTTTGTATTTAATTCCGATGCAAGTTCTGTGTTTCATCGTCAATAAGAAGGTCCAGGGGATACAGTAATCGTGAAGTGAAGCAACGGAATCTAAAACGGGTCTCACAGGAAAGGTTCAAATCATAGACAGTACGAAGAGTCAGTCCCCTTGGATTTAAGTCGCCATTGTGCCTTTTGTATTTAATTCCGATGCACTTTCTGTATTTCATCGTCAATAAGAAGGTCCAAGGGTTACAGAAAAACCTGAAGTGAGCATCGTAATCTAAAGCAGGTCTCACAGGAAAGGTTCAAAGCTTGACAGTGAGAAGCGTCAGTCTTCTTGCCCATAAGACGGCATTGTGCCTTTTGCACTTAATTCCGATCCAATTTGTTTGTTTCATGTTCAATAAGAAGGTCCAAGGGATACAGTAAACCTGAAGTGAAGCATCGGACTCTAGGACAGGTCTCACAGGAAAGGCTCGAATCGTGGAATGAAGGAAAAGTCAGTACTCTTGTACTTAAGTCGGCATTTTTCATTTTGTATTAAATTCCGATGCCATTTCTGTGTTTCATCGTCAATAAAATGGTCAAAGGGATACAGTAATCCTGAAGTGAAGCATCGGAATCTAAAACTGGTCTCACAGGAAAGGTTCAAAACATAGACAGTAAGGAAAGTCAGTCTTCCGGTACTAAAGTCGGCATTGTGCCTTTTGTAATTAATTGCGATGCAATTTCTGTGTTTCATCGTCAATTAGAAGGTCCTAGGAATACAGTAAACCTGAAGTGAAGCATCGGAAACTAAAACTGGTCTCCCAGGAATGGTCCAAAACATAGACAGTAAGAAGAGTCAGTCTTCTTGTACTTCAGTCGGCATTGTGCCTTATGTATTAAATTCCGATGCAATTTTTGTGTTTCATCGACAATAAGAAGGTCGAAGGGATACAGTTAACCTGAAGTGAAGCATTGGAATCGAAAACTAGACTCACAGGATATTTTCAAACATAGAGTGTTAGAAGAAACTTTCCCCTAGTACTTAAGTCCGAATTGTGCCTTTTGTATTTAATTCCAATGCAATTTCTGTGTTTCATCGTCAAAAAGAAGGTGCAAGGGTTACAGAAAAACCTGAAGTGAACATCGTAATCTAAAGCAGGTCTCACAGGAAAGGTTCAAAGCATGACAGTAAGAAGCGTCAGTCTTCTTGCACATAAGACGGCATTGTGCCTTTTGTACTTGATTCCGATCCAATTTCTTTTTTTTATCTTCAATATGAAGGTCCAAGGGATACAGTAAACCTGAAGTGAAGCATCGGACTCTAAGACAGGTCTCAACGAAAGGCTCAAATCGTAGAATGTAGGATGAGTCAGTACTCTTGTAAGTAAGACGGCATTGTGCCTTTTTTTTATATCCGACGCAATTTCTGTCTTTCATCGTCAGTTAGATGGTCCAAATGATACTGTAAACCTGAAGTGAAGCATCGTAATCTAAATCTGGTCTCACAGGAATGGTTCAAAGCATAGACAGTAAGAAGAGTCAGTCTTCTTGTACTTGAGTCGGCATTGTGCTCTCTGTATTTAATTCCGATGCCGTTTCTGTGTTTCATCGTCTATAAGAAGGTCCAAGTGATACAGTATACCTGAAAAGAAGCATCGGAATCTAAGACTGGTCTCACTGCAAAGGTTCAAAGCATAGACAGTAAGAAGAGGCAGTCTTCTTGTACTTAAGTCGGCATTGTGCCTTTTGTATTTTATTCCGATACTATTTCTGTATTTCATCGTCAATAAGAAGGTCCTACGAATACTGTAAACCTGAAGTGAAGCATCGGAATCTATAACTGGTCTCACAGGAAAGGGTCAAATCATAGACAAAAAGAAAAGTCAGGCTCCTTGTACTTAGTCGGCATTGCGGCTTTTAAATTTAATTCCGATGCAATTTCTGTGTTTCATCGTCGTTAAGAAGGTCAAGGGATACAGAAAACATGAAGTGGAGCATCGAAATCTAAAACTGGTGTCACAGGAAAGTTCCAAAACATTGGCAGTAAGCGGGGTCAGTCTTCTTGCACTTAAGTCGGCATTGTGCCTTTTGCTTTTAATTCCGGTGCAATTTCTGTGTTTCGTCGTCAATAAGAAGGTCCATGGGATACAGTACACCTGAAGTGAAGCATTGATATGTAGAGCCGGTCTCCAGGAGAGGCTCAAATCATAGAACGTAAGAAGAGTCAGTCCTCCTGTCCTTAAGTCGGCATTGTGTCTTTTTTATTTAATTCCGATGCAATTTCTGTGTTTCATCGTCAATAAGAAAGTCCACGGGAAAGAGTAAACCTGAAGTGATGCATCGGAATCTAAAACTGGTCTCTAAGGAAAGTTTCAAAGCAAAGACAGTATGAAGAGTCAGTATACGTGTACTTAAGTCGGCATTGTGCATTTTTTATTTAATTTCGATGCAATTTCTGTGTTTCATCGTCAATAAGAAGGTCCAAGGGATACAGTAAACCTGAAGTGAAGCATCGGAATCTACTAATAATCTCACAGGAAAGGTTGAAAGCATAGAAAGTAAGATGTGTCAATCTTCTTGCACTTAAGTCGGCATTGTGCCTTTTGTATTTCATTCCGATGCAATTTCTGTGTTTCATCGTCAATACGAAGGTCCAAGGGATTCAGTAAACTTGAAGTGAAACATCGGAATCTAAAACTGGTCTCACAGGAAAGGTTCAAAACATAGACAGTAAGAAGAGTCAGTCAACTTGTACTTAAGTCTCATTGTGCGTTTAGTATTTCATTCCGATGCAATTTCTGTGTTTCATCGTCAATAAGAAGGTCCAAGGAAAACAGTAAACCTGAAGTGAAGCATCTGAATCTAGTACTTGACTCACAGGAAAGGTTCAAATCATAGACAGTAAGAAGAGTCATTACTTTTGTACCTAAGACAACATTTTGCCTTTTGTATTTAAATCCGATGCAATTTCTGTGTTTCATCGTCAATAAGAAGGTCCAAGGGATACTGTAATCCTGAAGTGCAGCATCGGAATCTAAATCTGGTCTCACAAGAAAGGCTCAAACATAGACAGTAAGAGGAGTTGGTCTTCTTGTTTTTAAGTCGGCATTGTGCTTTTTGTATTTAATTCCGAAGCAATTTCTGTGTTTCATCGTCAATAAGATGGTCTAAGGGATACAGTAAACCTGAAGTGAAGCATCGGAATCTAAAAATGGTCTCACAGGAAAGGTAGACAACATGGACAGTAAGAAGAGTCAGTCTTCATTTACTTACGTCAGTATTGTGCCCTTTGTATTTAATTCCGATACCGTTTCTGTGTTTCATGGTCTATAAGAAGGTCCAAGGGATACAGTAGACCTGAAATGAAGCATCGGAATCTAAGACTAGTCTCACTGGGAAGATTCAAAACATAGACAGTAAGGAGAGGCAGTCTTCTTGTACTTAAGTTGGCATTGTGCCTTTTGCATTTAATTCCGAAGCAATTTCTCTGATTCATCGTCAATTAGAAGGTCCAAGGGATACAGTATACCTGAGGTGAAGCATCGCAATCATAAACTGGTCTCACAGGAAAGGTTCAAAGCATAGACAGTAAGAAGAGCCAGTCTTCTTGTACTTAAGTCGGCATTGTGCCTTTTGTATTTAATTCCAATGCAATTTCTGTGTTTCGTCGTCAATAAGAACGTCCAAAGGATACAGTCAACCTGAAGTGAAGTATCGATATCTAGAACTGGTTTCACAGGTAAGGCTCAAATCATAGAATGTAAGAAGATTCAGCCCTTTATACTTAAGTCGGCATTGTGCCTTTTGTATTTACTTCCGATGCAATTTCTGTGTTTCATCGTCAACAAGAACGTCCAATGGATACAGTCAACCTGAAGTAAAGAATCGATATCTAGAACTGGTCTCATAGGAAAGGCTCAAATCATAGAATGTAAGAAGATTCAGTCCCTTATACTTAAGACGGTATTGTGCCTTTTGTATTTAATTCGGATGCAATTTCTGTGTTTCATCGTCAATAAGAAGGTCCAAGGGATACAGTAAACCTCAAGTCAAGCATCGGAATCTAAAGATGGTCTCTGAGGAAAGGTTGAAAACATAGGCAGTAAGAACAGTCACTCTTCTTTTACTTAAGTCGTTCATTGTGCCTTTCGTATTTAATTCCGATGCCATTTCCGTGTTTCATCGTCAATAAGAAGGTCCAAGGGATACAGTATACCTGAAGTGAAGCATCGGAATCTAAAATAGGTCTCACAGGAAAGGTTCAAATCATAGACAATAAGAAGAGTCAGTCTTCTTGTACTTAAGTCGGCACTGTGCCTTTTGTATTAAATTCCGATGAAATACCTGTGTCTCATCGTCAATAACAAGGTCCACGAGATAAAGTAAACCTGAAGTGAAGCATTGAAATCGCAAAATGGTCTCACAGGAAAGGTTGAAAACATAGACAGGAAGAAGAGTCAGTCTTCTATTACTTAAGTGGGCATTGTGCCTTTTGTATTTCATTCCGATGAAATTTCTATGTTTTATCGTAAGTAAGAAGGTCCAAGGGATACAGTAAACCTAAACTGAAGCATCAATATCTAGAACTGGTCTCACAGGAAAGGCTCAACTCATAGAATGTAAAAGAGTCATTCCTCTTGTACTTAAGTCGTCATTGTGCCTTTTGTATTTAATTCCGAAGCAATTTCTGTGTTTCATCGTCAGTAAGAAGGTCCAAGGAATACAGTATACCTGAAGTGAAGCATCGGAATCTAAAACTGGTCTCTCAGGAATGGTTCAAATCATAGACAGTAAAAACAGTCGTTCCTCTTGTACTTAAGTTGGCATTGTGCCTTTTGTATTTAATTCCGATGCAATTTCTGTGTTTCATCCTCAATAAGAAGTTCCAAGGGATACAGTAAACCTGAAGTGAAGCAGCGAAATCTAAAACTGGTTTCACAGGACAGTCTCAAATCATAGAATGTAAGAAGAGTCAGTACTCTTGTACTTAAGTCGGCATTTTGCCTTTTGTATTTAATTCCGATGCTATTTCTGTGTTTCATCGTCAATATGATGGTCCAAGGGATACAGTAAACCGGAAGTGAAGCATCGGAATCCAAAACTGCTCTCACAGGAAAGGTTGAAAACATAGACAGTAAGATGAGTCAGTATTCTTGTGCTTAAGTCGGCATTGTGCATTTTGTAATCAATTCCGATGCAATTTCTGTGTATCATCGCCAATAAGAAGTTCCAAGGGATACAGTAAACCTGAAGTGAAGCATCGGAATATGAAACTGGTCTCACAGGAATTCTCCAAATCATAGACAGTAAGAAGTATCAGTCTTCTTGTACTTATGTCGGCATTGTGCCTTTTGTATTTATTTCCGATTCAATTTCTGTCCTTCATCGTCAGTGAGAAGGTCCAAGGGATTCAGTTAACCTGAAGTGGATCATCGGAAACTAAAACTGGTCTCACAGGAAAGGTTCAAATCATAGACATTAAGAAGAGTCAGTGTTCTTGTACTTAGGTCGGCACTGTGCCATTTGTATTTAATACCGATGCCATTTCTGTGTTTCATCGACAATAAGAAGGACCAAGGAATACAGTAAACTTGAAGTGAAGCATCGGAATCTTAAACTGGTCTCACAGGAAAGTTTAAAATCATAGAGAGTAAGAAGAGTCATTCCTCTTGAACTTAAGTCGGCATTCTGCCTTTTGTATTTAACTCCGATGCAATTTCTGTGCTTAATCGTCAATAAGATGGTCCAAGGGATACAGTAAAGCTGAAGTGAAGCATCGGAATCCAAATCTGGTCTCTCAGGAAAGGTTCAAAACATAGAGAGTAAGAAGAGTCAGACTTCTTAAACTGAAGTCGGCATTATGCCATTTCTATTTATTTCCGTTGCTATTTCTGTGTTTCATCGTCTATAAGCGGGTACAAGGGATACGGTAAACCTGAAGTGAGGCATGGGATTCTGAAACTGGTTTCACAGGAATGGTTCAAAACATCGACAGTAAGAAGAGTCAGTCCCCTTGTACTTAAGTCGGCATTGTGCCTTTTGTATTTAATTCCGATGCAATTTCTGTGCTTTATCATCAATAAGAAAGTCCAAGGGATATAGTAAACCTGAAGTGAGGCAACGTAATCTAAAACAGGTGTCTCAGGAAAGATTCAAATCATAGACAGTAAGAAGATTCAGTCTTCTTGTACTTATGTCGGCATTGTTCCATTTGTACTTATTTCCGATCCAATTTCTGGGCTTCATCCTCAATAAGAAGCTCCAAGGGATACAGTAAACCTGAAGTGAAGCGTCGGAACCTAAATCTGGTCTCACAGGAAAGGTTCAAAGCATAGACAGTAAGAAGAGTTAGTCTTCTTGTACTTAAGTCGGCATTGTGCCTTTTGTATTTAATTCCAATGCAATTTCTGTGGTTCATCGTCAGTAAGAAGGTCCAAGAAATACAGTAAACCTGAAGTGAAGCGTCGGAAACTAAAATTGGTCTCACAGGAAAGGTTCAAATCATAGACATTAAGAAGAGTCAGTCTTCTTGTACTTAATTCGGCATTGTGCCTTTTGTATTTCATTCCGATGCAATTTCTGTGTTTCATCGTCAATACGAAGGTCCAAGGGATTCAGTAAACTTGAATTGAAACATCGGAATCTAAAACTGGTCTCACAGGAAAGGTTCAAAACATAGACTTTAAGAAAAGTCAGTCTTCTAGGACTTAAGTCGGCATTGTGCCTTTTGTATTTAATTCGGATGCAATTTCTGTGTTTCATCGTCTATAAGTAGGTCCAAGGGATACACTAAACTTGAAGTGCAGCATCGGAATCCAAAACTGGTTTCAGAGGAATGGTTCAGAACATAGACAGTAAGAAGAATCAGTCTTCTTGTACTTAAGTCGGCATTGTGCCTTTTGTATTTAATTCCGATTCAATTTCTGTGTTTCATCGTCAATAAGAAGGTCAACGGCATACAGTAAACCTGAAGCGAAGCATCGATATCTAAAACTGGTCTCACAGGAAAGCCTCAAATCATAGAATGTAAAAAGGGTCAGGCCTCTTGTACTTAAGTCTGCATTGTGCCTGTTTTTTTTTCTTTCCGATGCAATTACTGTGTTTCATCGTCAATAAGAAGGTCAAAGGGTTACAGTAAACCTGAAGTGAAGCATCGGAATCTAAAATGGTCTCACAGGCAAGGTTCAAACATGGACATTAAGAAAAGTCAATCTTCTAGTACTTAAGACGGCATTGTGCCTTTTTTTTTCCGATGCTTTTTCTGTGTTTCATCGTCAATAAGTAGCACCAAGGGATACAGTTAACCTGATGTGAAGCATCGGAATCTAAAACTGGTCTCACAGGAAAGGTTGAATACATAGACAGTAAGAAGAGTCAGTCTTCTACGACTTAAGTCGGCATTGTGCATTTTGTATTTAATTCCGATGCAATTTCCGTGTTTCATCGTCAATAAGAAGGTCCAAGGGATACAGTAAACCTGAAGTGAAGCATCGGAATCTAAAACAGGTCTCACAGGAAAGGTTCAAAACATAGACAGTAAGAAGAGTCAGTCTTCGTGTACTTAAGTCGGCATTGTGCCTTTTGTATTTAATTCCGATGCAATTTCTGTGTTTCATCGTCAATAAGAAGGTCAAAGGGATACAGTAAACCTGAAGCGAAGCATCGGAATATAAAAGTGGTCTCACAGGATAGGTTAAAAACACAGACAGTAAGAAGAGTCAGTCTTCTAGTACGTAAGTCGGCATTGTGCCTTTTGTATCTAATTCCGATGCATTTTGTGTGTTTTATCGTCAATACGAAAGTCCAAGGGATACACTATACCTAAAGAGAAGCATCGATATCCAAAACTGGTCTCACAGGAAAGGCTCCAATCATAGAACGTAAGAAGCGTCCGTACTCTTGTACTTAACTCGGAATTATGCCTTTATTTTTAAATTCCGGTGCAATTTCTGTGTTTCATCGTCAATAAAAAGGTCGAAGGGTTACAGTAAACCTGAAGTGAAGCATCGGAAATTAAAACTGGTCTCACAGGAAGGGTTCAAAACATAGGCAGTAATAAGAGTCTGTCTTCTTGTACTTAAGTCGGCATTGTGCCTTTTGTATTTAATTCCGATTCAATTTCTGTGTTTCATCATCAGTAAGAAGGTCCAATGGATACAGTAAACCTGAAGTGAAGCATCGGAATCTAAGACTCGTCTCACAGGAAAGCTTCAAATCATAGACAGTAAGAAGCGACATTCCTCTTCTACTGACGTCTTTATTGTGCCTTTTGTATTCAATTCCGATGCAAATTTCGTGTTTCATCGTTAATAAGAGGGTCCAAGGGATACAGTAAACCAGAAGTGAAGCATCGATATCTAGAACTAGTCTCAGAGGAAAGGCTCAAATCATAGAGTGTAAGAAGCGTTAGGCCTCTTGTACTTAAGTCGGCATTGTGCCTTTTTTTTTTATTTCCCCTTGCAATATTTGTGTCTCATCGTCAATAAGAAGGTCCAAGGGATACAGTAAACCTGAAGTGAAACAACGGAATGTAAAACTGGTCTCACAGGAAAGGATCAAAACATAGACAGTAAGAAAAGGCAGTACTCTTGTACTTAAGTCGACATTGTGCATTTTTTGTATTTAATTCCGATGCAATTTCTGTGTTTCATCGTCAGTAAGAAGGTCAAAGGGATACAGTAAACCTGACGTGAAGCATCGGAATCCAAAAATGGTCTCACAGGAAAGGTTGAAAACATAGACAGTAAGAAGAGTCAGTCTTCTATGACTTAAGTCGGCACTGTGCCTTTTGTATTTAATTCCGATGCAATTAATGTGTTTCATCATCAATAAGAAGGTCCAAGGGATACTGTAAACCTGAAGTGAAGCATCAGAATCTAAAACTGGTCTCACAGGAGAGGTTCGAATCATAGACTTTAAGAAAAGTCAGTCCACTATTACTTAAGTCGGCTTTGTGCTTTTTGTATTTAATTCCGAAACATTTTCTGCGTTTCATCGTCAATACGAAAGTCCAAGGGATACACTAAACCAGAAGTGAAGCATCGATATCCAAAACTGGTCTCACAGGAAAGGCGCTAATCATAGAACGTACGAAGAGTCAGTACTCTTGTACTTAACTCGTAATTATGCCTTTTTTATTAAATCCGATGCAATTTCTGTGTTTCATAGTCAATAAGAAGGTCCAAGAGACACAGTAAACCTGAAGTGCAGCATCGTAATCTAAAACTGGTCTGACAGGAAAGCCTCAAATCATAGAATGTAAAAAGGGTCAGGCCTCTTGTATTTAAGTCTGCATTGTGCCTGTTTTTTTTCTTTCCGATGCAATTTCTGTGTTTCATCGTCAATGAGAAGGTCAAAGGGTTACAGTAAACCTGAAGTGAAGCATCGGAATCTAAAACTGGTCTCACAGGCAAGGTTCAAACATGGACATTAAGAAAAGTCAATCTTCTAGTACTTAAGACGGCATTGTGCCTTTTTTTTTATTTCCGATGCATTTTCTGTGTTTCATCGTCAATAAGTAGCACCAAGGGATACAGTAAACCTGATGTGAAGCATCGGAATCGAAAACTGGTCTCACAGGCAAGGTTCAAAACATGGAAATTAAGAGAAGTCATTCTTCTAGTTCTTAAGTCGTCATTGAGCCTTTTGTATTTAATTCCGATGCATTTTCTGTGTTTCATCGTCAGTAAGAAGTTCCAATGGAAACAGTAAACCAGAAGTGAAGCATCGATATCTAGAACTAGTCTCACAGGAAAGGCTCAAATCATAGAATGTAAGAAGGGTCAGGCCTCTTGTACTTAAGTCGTCATTGTAATTTTGTAATTAATTCCGATGCATTTACTGCGTTTCAACATCAGTAAGAATGTCAAAAGGATACAGTAAACCTGAAGTGAAACATCGGAATCTAAAAATGGGCTCACAGGAAAGGTTGAAAACATAGACAGTAAGAAGAGTCAGTCTTCTAGGACTTACGTCGGCATGGTGCCTTTTGTATTTAATTCCGATGCAATTTCTGTTTTTCATCATCAACTAGAAGGTCCAAGGGATACTGTAAACCTGAAGTGAAGCATCGGAATCTAAAACTGGTCTCACAGGAAAGGTTCAAAACATAGACCTTAAGAAAAGTCAGTCTACTAGTACGTAAGTCGGCATTGTGCCTTTTGTATTTAATTCCGATGCATTTTGTGTGTTTTATCGTCAATACGAAAGTCCAAGGGATACACTAAACCTAAAGAGAAGCATCGATATTCAAAACTGGTCTCACAGGAAAGGCTCAAATCATAGAACGTAAGAAGCGTCCGTACTCTTGTACTTACCTCGGAATTATGCCTTTCTTTTAATTTCCGGTGCAATTTCTGTGTTTCATCGTCAATAAGAAGGTCCAAGGGTTATAGTAAACCTGAAGTGAAGCATCGGAAATTAAAACTGGTCTCACAGGATGGGTTCAAAACATAGGCAGTAATAAGAGTCTGTTTTCTTGTACTTAAGTCGGCATTGTGATTTTTGTATTTAATTCCGATGCAATTTCTGTATTTAATCATCAGTAAGAAGGTCCAATGGATACAGTAAACCTGAAGTGAAGCATCGGAATCTAAGACTCGTCTCACAGGACAGGTTCAAATCATAGACAGTAAGAAGGGACATTCCTCTTCTACTGACGTCATTATTGTGCCTTTTGTATTCAATTCCGATGCAAATTTCGTGTTTCATCGTTAATAAGAGGGTCCAAGGGATACAGAAAACCAGAAGTGAAGCATCGATATCTAGAACTAGTCTCAGAGGAAAGGCTCAAATCATAGAGTGTAAGAAGCGTCAGGCCTCTTGTACTTAAGTCGGCATTGTGCCTTTTTTTTTATTTCCCCTTGCAATATTAGTGTCTCGTCGTCAATAAGTAGGTCCAAGGGATACAGTAAACCTGAAGTGAAACATCGGAATGTAAAACTGGTCTCACAGGAAAGGATCAAAACATAGACAGTAAGAAAAGGCAGTACTCTTGTACTTAAGTCGACATTGTGCATTTTTTGTATTTAATTCCGATGCAATTTCTGTGTTTCATCGTCAGTAAGAAGGTCAAAGGGATACAGTAAACCTGACGTGAAGCATCGGAATCCAAAAATGGTCTCACAGGAAAGGTTGAAAACATAGACAGTAAGAAGAGTCAGTCTTCTTGTACTGAATTCGGCATTGTGCCATTTGCATTTAATTCCGATGCAAATTCTGTGTTTCATCGTCAAAAAGAAGGTGCAAGGGATACAGTAAACCTGAAGTGAAGGATCGGAATCTAAAACGGCACTCACACTAATGGTTTAAATCATAGACAGGAAGAAGAGTCAGTCTTCATGTACTTAAGTCGGCACTGTGCCTTTTGTATTTAATTCCGATGCAATTTCTGTGTTTCATCGTAAATAAGAAGGTCCAAGGAATACAGTAAACCTGAAGTGAAGCATCGGAATCTAAAACTGGTCTTATAGGAAAGGTTCAAAGCATAGACATTAAGAAGAGTCAGTCTCCTTGTACTTAAATCGGCATTGTGCCTTTTGTATTTATTTCCGATGCAATTTCTGTGTTTCATCGTCAATAAGAAGGTCCAAGGGATACAGTATACCTGAAGTGAAGCATCGGAATCTAAAACTTGTCTCACAGGAAAGGTTCAAATCATAGACAGTAAGAAGAGTCAGTCCTCTTCTACTTAAGTCGGCATTGTGCCTTTTGTATTTAATTCCGATGCAATTTCTGTGTTTCATCGTCAATAAGAAGGTCAAAGGGATACAGTAAACCTGAAGCGAAGCATCGGAATCTAAAAGTGGTATCACAGGATAGGTTAAAAACGCAGACAGTAAGAAGAGTCAGTCTTCTAGGACTTAAGTCGGCATTGTGCCTTTTGTATTTAATTCCGATGCATTTTCTGTTTTTCATCATCAGCTAGAAGGTCCAAGGGATACTGTAAACCTGAAGTGAAGCATCGGAATCTAAAACTGGTCTCACAGGAATGGTTCAAAACATAGACCTTAAGAAAAGTCAGTCTACTAGTACTTAATTCGGCATTGTGCCTTTTGTATTTAATTCCGATGCATTTTGTGTGTTTTATCGTCAATACGAAAGTCCAAGGGATACACTAAACCTAAAGAGAAGCATCGATATCCAAAACTGGTCTCACAGGAAAGGCTCAAATCATAGAATGTAAGAAGCGTCCGTACTCTTGTACTTAACTCGGAATTATGCCTTTCTTTTTAAATTCCGGTGCAATTTCTGTGTTTCATCGTCAATAAGAAGGTCCAAGGGTTACAGTAAACCTGAAGTGAAGCATCGGAAATTAAAACTGGTCTCACAGGAAGGGTTCAAAACATAGGCAGTAAGAAGAGTCTGTCTTCTTGTACTTAAGGCGGCATTGTGCCTTTTGTATTTAATTCCGATGCAATTTCTGTGTTTCATCATCAGTAAGAAGGTCCAATGGATACAGTAAACCAGAAGTGAAGCATCGGAATCTAAGACTCGTCTCACAGGAAAGGTTCAAATCATAGACAGTAAGAAGGGACATTCCTCTTCTACTGACGTCTTTATTGTGCCTTTTGTATTCAATTCCGATGCAAATTTCGTGTTTCATCGTTAATAAGAGGGTCTAAGGGATACAGTAAACCACAAGTGAAGCATCGATATCTAGAACTAGTCTCAGAGGAAAGGCTCAAATCATAGAGTGTAAGAAGCGTCAGGCCTCTTGTACTTAAGTCGGCATTGTGCCTTTTTTTTTATTTCCCCTTGCAATATTTGTGTCTCATCGTCAATAAGAAGGTCCAAGGGATACAGTAAACCTGAAGTGAAACATCGGAATGTAAAACTGGTCTCACAGGAAAGGATCAAAACATAGACAGTAAGAAAAGGCAGTACTCTTGTACTTAAGTCGACATTGTGCATTTTTTGTATTTAATTCCGATGCAATTTCTGTGTTTCATCCTCAGTAAGAAGGTCAAAGGGATACAGTAACCCTGACGTGAAGCATCGGAATCCAAAAATGGTCTCACAGGAAAGGTTGAAAACATAGACAGTAAGAAGAGTCAGTCTTCTTGTACTGAATTCGGCATTGTGCCATTTGCATTTAATTCCGATGCAAATTCTGTGTTTCATCGTCAAAAAGAAGGTGCAAGGGATACAGTAAACCTGAAGTGAAGGATCGGAATCTAAAACGGGACTCACACTAATGGTTTAAATCATAGACAGGAAGAAGAGTCAGTCTTCATGTACTTAAGTCGGCACTGTGCCTTTTGTTTTTAATTCCGATGCAATTTCTGTGTTTCATCGTAAATAAGAAGGTCCAAGGAATACAGTAAACCTGAAGTGAAGCATCGGAATCTAAAACTGGTGTTATAGGAAAGGTTCAAAACATAGACATTAAGAAGAGTCAGTCTCCTTGTACTTAAATCGGCATTGTGCCTTTTGTATTTATTTCCGATGCAATTTCTGTGTTTCATCGTCAATAAGAAGGTCCAAGGGATACAGTATACCTGAAGTAAAGCATCGGAATCTAAAATTTGTCTCACAGGAAAGGTTCAAATCATAGACAGTAAGAAGAGTCAGTCCTCTTCTACTTAAGTCGGCATTGTGCCTTTTGTATGTAATTCCCATGCAATTTCTGTGTTTCATCGTCAATAAGAAGGTCAAAGGGATACTGTAAACCTGAAGCGAAGCATCGGAATCTAAAAGTGGTATCACAGGATAGGTTAAAAACACAGACAGTAAGAAGAGTCAGTCTTCTAGGACTTAAGTCGGCATTGTGCCTTTTGTATTTAATTCCGATGCAATTTCTGTTTTTCATCATCAGCTAGAAGGTCCAAGGGATACTGTAAACCTGAAGTGAAGCATCGGAATCTAAAACTGGTCTCACAGGAAAGGTTCAAAACATAGACCTTAAGAAAAGTCAATCTACTAGTACTTAAGTAGGCATTGTGCCTTTTGTATTTAATTCCGATGCAATTTCTGTGTTTCATCATCAGTAAGAAGGTCCAATGGATACAGTAAACCTGAAGTGAAGCATCGGAATCTAAGACTCGTCTCACAGGAAAGGTTCAAATCATAGACAGTAAGAAGGGACATTCCTCTTCTACTGACGTCTTTATTGTGCCTTTTGTATTCAATTCCGATGCAAATTTCGTGTTTCATCCTTAATAAGTGGGTCCAACGGATACAGTAAACCAGAAGTGAAGCATCGATATCTAGAACTAGTCTCAGAGGAAAGGCTCAAATCATTGAGTGTAAGACGCGTCAGGCCTCTTGTACTTAAGTCGGCATTGTGCCTTTTTTTTTATTTCCCCTTGCAATATTTGTGTCTCATCGTCAATAAGAAGGTCCAAGGGATACAGTAAACCTGAAGTGAAACATCGGAATGTAAAACTGGTCTCACAGGAAAGGATCAAAACATAGACAGTAAGAAAAGGCAGTACTCTTGTACTTAAGTCGACATTGTGCATTTTTTGTATTTAATTCCCATGTAATATCTGTGTTTGATCGTCAATAAGAAGCACCAAGGGATACAGTAAACCTGATGTGAAGCATCGGAATCTAAAACTGATCTCACAGGGAAGGTTCAAAGCATGGACACTAAAAAAAGTCAGTGTTCTAGTACTTAAGTCGGCATTGTACTCTTGTATTTGATTCCGATGCATTTTCTGTGTTTCATCGTCAGTAAGAAGGTCAAAGGGATACAGTAAACCTGAAGTGAAGCATCGGAATCTAAAAATGGTCTCACAGGAAAGGTTGAAAACATAGACAGTAAGAAGAGTCAGTCTTCTAGGACTTAAGTCGGCATTGTGCCTTTTGTATTTCATTACGATGCGAGTTCCGTGTTTCATCGTCAATAACATGGTGCAAGGAATACAGTAAACCAGCAGTGAAGCATCGTAATCTAAAACAGGTCTCACAGGAATTGTTCAAAACATAGGCAGTAAGAAGAGTCTGTCTACTTGTACTTAAGTCGGCACTGTGCCTTTTGTATTTAATTCCGATGCAATTTCTGTGTTTCATCGTCAATAAGAAGGTCCAAGGAATACAGTAAACCTGAAGTGAAGCATCGCAATCTAAAACTGGTCTTATAGGAAAGGTTCAAAACATAGACATGAAGAAGAGTCAGTCTCCTAGTACTTAAATCGGCATTTTGCCTTTTGTATTTATTTCCGATGCAATTTCTGTGTTTCATCGTCAATAAGAAGGTCCAAGGGAAACAGTATACCTGAAGTAAAGCATCGGAATCTAAAACTTGTCTCACAGGAAAGGTTCAAATCATAGACAGTAAGAAGAGTCAGTCCTCTTCTACTTAAGTCGGCATTGTGCCTTTTGTATTTAATTCCGATGCAATTTCTGTGTTTCATCGTCAATAAGAAGGTCAAAGGGATACAGTAAACCTGAAGCGAAGCATCGGAATCTAAAAGTGGTATCACAGGATAGGTTAAAAACACAGACAGTAAGAAGCGTCAGTCTTCTAGGACTTAAGTCGGCATTGTGCCTTTTGTGTTTAATTCCGATGCAATTTCTGTTTTTCATCATCAACTAGAAGGTCCAAGGGATACTGTAAACCTGAAGTGAAGCATCGGAATCTAAAACTGGTCTCACTGGAAAGGTTCAAAACATAGACCTTAAGGAAAGTCAGTCTACTAGTACTTAAGTCGGCATTGTGCCTTTTGTATTTAATTCCGATGCATTTTGTGTGTTTTATCGTCAATAAGAAAGTCCAAGGGATACAGTAAACCTAAAGAGAAGCATCGATATCCAAAACTGGTCTCACAGGAAACTCTCAAATCATAGAACGTAAGAAGCGTCCGTACTCTTGTACTTAACTCGGAATAATGCCTTTCTTTTTAAATTCCGGTGCAATATCTGTGCTTCATCGTCAACAAGAAGGTCCAAGGGTTACAGTAAACCTGAAGTGAAGCATCGGAAATTAAAACTGGTCTCACAGGAAGGGTTCAAAACATAGGCAGTAAGAAGAGTCTGTCTTCTTGTACTTAAGTCGGCATTGTGCCTTTTGTATTTAATTCCGATGCAATTTCTGTGTTTCATCATCAGTAAGAAGGTCCAATGGATACAGTAAACCTGAAGTGAAGCATCGGAATCTAAGACTCGTCTCACAGGAAAGGTTCAAATCATAGACAGTAAGAAGGGACATTCCTCTTCTACTGACGTCTTTATTGTGCCTTTTGTATTCAATTCCGATGCAAATTTCGTGTTTCATCGTTAATAAGTGGGTCCAAGGGATACAGTAAACCAGAAGTGAAGCATCGATATCTAGAACTAGTCTCAGAGGAAAGGCTCAAATCATAGAGTGTAAGAAGCGTCAGGCCTCTTGTACTTAAGTCGGCATTGTGCCTTTTTTTTTTTATTTCCCCTTGCAATATTTGTGTCTCATCGTCAATAAGAAGGTCCAAGGGATACAGTAAACCTGAAGTGAAACATCGGAATGTAAAACTGGTCTCACAGGAAAGGATCAAAACATAGACAGTAAGAAAAGGCAGTACTCTTGTACTTAAGTCGACATTGTGCATTTTTTGTATTTAATTCCCATGTAATATCTGTGTTTGATCGTCAATAAGAAGCACCAAGGGATACAGTAAACCTGATGTGAAGCATCGGAATCTAAAACTGATCTCACAGGCAAGGTTCAAAGCATGGACACTAAAAAAAGTCAGTGTTCTAGTACTTAAGTCGGCATTGTACTCTTGTATTTGATTCCGATGCATTTTCTGTGTTTCATCGTCAGTAAGAAGTCAAAGGGGTACAGTAAACCTGAAGTGAAGCATCGGAATCTAAAAATGGTCTCACAGGAAAGGTTGAAAACATAGACAGTAAGAAGAGTCAGTCTTCTAGTTCTTAAGTCGGCATTGTGCCTTTTGTATTTCATTCCGATGCGAGTTCCGTGTTTCATCGTCAATAACATGGTGCAAGGAAGACAGTAAACCTGCAGTGAAGCATCGTAATCTAAAACAGGTCTCACAGGAAGGGTTCAAAACATAGGCAGTAAGAAGAGTCTGTCTACTTGTACTTAAGTCGGCATTGTGCCTTTTGTATTTAATTCCGATGCAATTTCTGTGTTTCATCGTCAGTAAGAAGGTCAAAGGGATACAGTACATCTGACGTGAAGCATCGGAATCCAAAAATGGTCTCACAGGAAAGGTTGAAATCATAGACAGTAAGAAGAGTCAGTCTTCTAGGACGTAAGTCGGCACTGTGCCTTTTGTAATTAATTCCGATGCAATTTCTGTGTTTCGTCATCAATAAGAAGGTCCAAGGGATACTGTAAACCTGAAGTGAAGCATCGGAATCTAAAACTGGTCTCACAGGAGAGGTTCGAATCATAGACTTTAAGAAATGTCAGTCTACTAGTACTTAAGTCGGCTTTGTGCTTTTTGTATTTAATTTCGAAACATTTTCTGCGTTTCATCGTCAATACGAAAGTCCAAGGGATACACTAAACCAGAAGTGAAGCATCGATATCCAAAACTGGTCTCACAGGGAAAGCGCAAATCATAGAACGTACGAAGAGTCAGTACTCTTGTACTTAACTCGTAATTATGCCTTTTTTATTAAATCCGATGCAATTTCTGTGTTTCATAGTCAATAAGAAGGTCCAAGAGACACAGTAATCCTGAAGTGCAGCATCGTAATCTAACACTGGTCTCACAGGAAAAGGTAAAAACATAGACAGTAAGAAGAGTCAGTCTTCTTGTACTGAATTCGGCATTGTGCCATTTGCATTTAATTCCGATGCAAATTCTGTGTTTCATCGTCAATAACAAGGGCCAAGGGATACAGTAAATCTGAAGTGAAGCATCGGCTTCTAAAACTGCTCTCACAGGAAAGGTTCAAAGCATTGACTGTAAGAAGAGTCAGTCTTCTTGTACTTAAGTCAACATTGTGTGTTTTGTATTTAATTCCGAAGCAATATCTGAGTTTCATCGTCAATAAGAACGTCCAAGGGATTCAGTAAACCTGAAGTGAAGCATAGGAATCTAAAAATGGTCTCACAGGTATGGTAGAAATCATTGACAGTATAAAGAGTCAGTCCTCTTGTACTTAAGTCGGCATTGTGTCTTTTGTATTTAATTCCGATGCAATTTCTGTGTTTCATCGTCAACAAGAAGGTGCAAGGGATACAGTAAACCTGAAGTGAAGGATCGGAATCTAAAACGGGACTCACACTAAAGGTTTAAATCATAGACAGGAAGAAGAGTCAGTCTTCTTGTACTTAAGTCGGCACTGTGCCTTTTGTATTTAATTCCGATGCAATTTCTGTGTTTCATCGTCAATAAGAAGGTCCAAGGAATACAGTAAACCTGAAGTGAAGCATCGGAATCTAAAACTGGTCTTATAGGAAAGGTTCAAAACATAGACATTAAGAAGTGTCAGTCTCCTTGTACTTAAATCGGCATTGTGCATTTTGTATTTATTTCCGATGCAATTTCTTTGTTTCATCGTCAATAAGAAGGTCCAAGGGATACAGTATACCTGAAGTAAAGCATCGGAATCTAAAACTTGTCTCACAGAAAAGGTTCAAATCATAGACAGTAAGAAGAGTCAGTCCTCTTCTACTTAACTCGGCATTGTGCCTTTTGTATCTATTTCCGATGCAATTTCTGTGTTTCATCGTCAATAGGAGGGTCCAAGGGATACAGTATACCTGAAGTGAAGCATCCGAATCTGAAATTGGGCTCACAGGATTGGTTCAAAACTTAAACAGTAAGAGGAGTCAGTACTCTTGTACATAAGTCGGCATTGTGCCGTTTGTACTTAATTCGGATGCAATTTCTGTGTTTCATCGTCAATAAAGTGTCCAAGGGATACAGTAAACCTGAAGTGAAGGATCGGAACCTAAAACTAATCCCACATGAAAGGCTCAAAACACAGACAGTAAGAAGAGACAGTCTTCTTGTACTTTAGTCGGCATTGTGCCTTTTGTGTTTAATTCCGATGCAATTTATGTGTTTCATCATCAATAAGAAGTCCCAAGGGATACACAAATTCTGAAGGGAAGCATCGATATCTAAAACTGGTCTCACAGGACACGTTCAAATCATAGAATGTAAGAAGAGTAAGTACTCCTGTACTTAAGCCGGCATTAAGCCTTTTGTATTTAATTCCGATGCAATTTCTGTATTTCATCGTCAAAAAGAAGGTCAAAGATAAACAGTAAACCAGAAGTGAAGCATCGATATCTAGAACTAGTCTCACAGGAAAGGTTCAAAACATAGACAGTAAGAAAAGACAGTACTCTTGTACTTAAGTCGACATTGTGACTTTTGTATTTAATTCCGATGCAATTTCTGTGTTTCATCGTCAATAAGGAGCACCACGGGATACAGTAAACCTGATGTGAAGCATCGGAATCTAAAACTGATCTCACAGGCAAGGTTCAAAGCATGGACACTAAGAAATGTCAGTGTTCTAGTAGTTAAGTCGGCATTGTAATTTTGTATTTAATTCCGATGCATTTTCAGTGTTTCATCGTCAGTAAGAATGTCATAGGGATACAGAAAAACCTGTAGTGAAGCATCGGAATCTAAAAATGGTCTCACAGGAAAGGTTGAAAACATAGACAGTAAGAGGAGTCAGTCTTCTAGGACTTAAGTCGGCATTGTGCCTTTTGATTTTAATTGCGATGCAATTTCCGTGTTTCATCGTCAATAAGAAGGTCCAAGGGATACAGTAAACCTGAAGTGAAGCATCGGAATCTAAAACTGGTCACACAGGAAAGGTTCAAAACATAGACCTTAGGAAAAGTCAGTCTACTAGAACTTAAGTCGGCATTGTACCTTTTGTATTTAATTCCGATGCATTTTCTGTGTTTCATCGTCATTACGAAAGTACAAGGGTTACACTAAACCCAAAGAGAAGCATCGATATCCAAAACTGGTCTCACAGGAAAGGCGCAAATCATAGAACGAAAGATGGGTCAGTACCCTTGTAATTAACTCGGAATTATGCATTTTTTTTTAAATTCCGATGCAATTTCTGTGTTTCATCGTCAATAAGTAGGTCCAAGAGACACAGTAAACCTGAAGTGCATCATCGGTAACTAAAACGGGTCTCACAGGAAAGGGTAAAAACATAGATAGTGAGAAGAGTCAGTCTTCTTGTACTGAAGTCGGCATTGTGCCATGTGCATTTAATTCCGATGCAAATTCTGTGATTCATCGTTAATAACAAGGGCCAAGGGATACAGTAAATCTGAAGTGAAGCATCGGCTTCTAAAACTGCTCTCACACGAAAGGTTCAAAGCATAGACTGTAAGAAGAGTCAGTCTTCTTGTACTTAAGTAGGCATTGTGCCTTTTGTATTTAATTTCGATGCAATTACTGTGTTTCATCGTCAACAAGACGGCGCAAGGGATACAGTAAACCTGAAGTGAAGGATCGGAAACTAAAACGGGACTCACACTAAAGGTTTAAATCATAGACAGTAAGAAGTGTCAGTCTTCTTTTACTTAAGTCGGCACTGTGCCTTTTGTATTTACTTCCGATGCAATTTCTGTGTTTCATCGTCAACAATATGGTCCAAGAGATACAGTAAACCTGAAGTGAAGCATCGGATTCTAAAACTTGTCTCACAGGAAAGGTTCAAAACATAGACTTTAAGATAAGTCAGTCTTCTAACAGTTAAGTCGCCAATGTGCCTTTTGTATCTAATTCCGATGCATTTTCTGTGTTTCATCGTCAATAAGAAGATCCAAGGGATACACTAAACCTGAAGTGAAACATCGATATTTAAAACTGCTCTCACAGGAAAGGCTCAGATCATAGAATGCAAGAAGAGTCTGTACTCTTGTACTTAAGTCGGCATTGTGCCTTTTGTACTTAATTCCGATCCAATTTCTGTGTTTCATCGTCATTAAGAAGGACCAAGGGATACAGTAGACCTGAAGTGAAACATCGGATTCCAAAACAGGTCTCACAGGAAAGGTTCAAACATAGGTGGTATAAGGAGTCCATCTTTTTGTACTTAAGTCGGCATTGTGCCTTTTGTATTTAATTCCGATGCAATTTCTGTGTTCATCGTCAATAAGAAGGTCCGAGGGATACAGTAAACCTGAAGTGAAACATCGGAATATAAAACTGGTGTTACAGGAAAGGTTCAAAACATAGACAGTAAGATGAGTCAGTCTTCTTGTACTTAAGTTGGCATTGTGCCTTTTGTATTTAATTCCGATGCAATTTCTGTGTTTCATCGTCAATAAGAATGTCCAAGGGATACACTAAACCTCTGGTGAAGCATCGACATCTAAAACTGGTCTCACAGTAAAGGCTCAAATCATAGAATGTAAGATGAGTCAGTACTCTTGTACTTAAGCCGGCATTGTGACTTTTGGATTTATTTCCAATGCAATATCTGTGTTTCATCGTCAATAAGAAGGTCCAAATGATGCAATAAAACTGAAGTGAAACATCGATATCTAGAACTGGTCTCACAGGAAAGGCTCAAATCATAGAGAGTAAGAAGAGTCAGGCCTCCTGTCCTTAAGTCGGCAGTGCGCCTTTTGTATTTAATTCCGAAGCAATTTCTGTGTTTCATCGTCAATACGAAGGTCCAAGGAATATAGTAAACCTGAAGTGCAGCATCGGAATTTAAAACTGGTCTCACAGGTAAGGTTACAAACATAGACAGTATGAAGGGGCAGTCTTCTTGTACTTTAGTCGGCATTGTGCCTTTTGAATTTAATTCAGATGCAATATCTGTGATTCATCGTCAATATGAAGGTCCAAACAATACAGTAAACCTCAAGTGAAGCATCGGAAACTAAAAATGGTCTCACTGGAAAGGTTCAAAACATAGAAAGTAAGAAGAGTCAGTCTTCATGTACTTAGGTCAGCCTTGTGCCTTTTGTATTTAATTTCGATGTAATTTCTGTGTTTCATCGTCAATAAGAAGGTCCAAGGGATTCAGTAAACCTGAAGTGAATCATCGGAATCTGAAACTGGTCTCTCAGGAAAGGTTGAAAGCAGAGACAGTAAGAAGAGTCAGTAGTCTAGGACTTAAGTCGGCATTGTGCCATTTGTATTTAATTCCGATGAAATTTCCGTGTTTCATCGTCTATAAGAAGGTCCAAGGAATACAGTAAACCTGAAGTGCAGCATCGGAATGTGAAACTGATCTCACAGGAAAGGTTGAAAACATAGACAGTATAAGAGTCAGTCTTCCAGGACATAAGTCGTCATTCTGCCTTTTGTATTTAATTCCGTGTTTCATCGCCAATAACAAGGTCCAAGGGATACAGTAAACCTGAAGTGAAGCTTCGGAATCTAAAACAGGTCTCACAGAAAGGTTCAAAACATAGACGGTAAGAAGACTCAGTCTTCTTGTTCATAAGTCAGCATTGTGCCTTTTTTGTTTAATTCCGATGCAATTTCTGTGTTCCATCGGCAATTAAAAGGTCCAAGGGTTACAGTAAACCTGAAGTGAAGCATCGGAAATTAAAACTGGTCCCACAGGAAGGCCCTAATCATAGACAGAAAGAAGAGTCAGTCTTCTTGAACTTAAGTTGGCATTGCGCCTCATGTATTTAATTCCGATTTAATTTCTGTGGTTCATCATCTGTAAGAATGTCCATGGGGTGCAGTTAACCTGAAGTGAAGCATCGGAAATTAAAACTGGTCTCACAGGAAAGTCCCAAATCATAGACAGTAAGAAGAGTCAGTCTTCTTGTACTTAAGTCGGCGTTGTGCCGTTTCTGTTTAATTCCGATGCAAATTCTTTGTTTAATCGTCAATAAGAAGGTCCAAGGGATTCAGTAAACCTGAAGTGAAGCATCGTAACCGAAAACCGATCCCACAGGAAAGGTTCAAAATATAGACAGTACGAAGAGTCAGTCTTCTTGTACTTAAGTCAGCATTGTGCGTTTTGTATTTAATTCCGATGCAAGTTCTGTGTTTCATCGTCAATAAGATGGTCAAAGGGATATACAGTAAAACTGAAGTGAAGCATCGGAATCTAAAACAGGTCTCATAGGAAAGGTTCAAAACATAGACGGTAAGAGGACTCAGTCTTCTTGTACTTAAGTCGGCATTGTGCCTTTTGTATTTAATTCTGATGCAATTTCTGCGTTCCATCGGCAATTAGAAGGTCCAAGGTTTCCACTAAACCTGATGTGCAGCATCGGAATCAAAAACTGGCTTCACAGGAAAGGTTCAAGACATAGGCAGTAAGAAGAGTCAGTCTTCTTGTACTTAAGTCGGCATTGTGCCTTTTGCATTTAACTCCGAAGATATTTTTGTAATTCATGGTCAATAACAAGGTCCAAGAGATACAGTAAACCTGAAGTGAAGCATCGGAATCTAAAAGAGGTCTCACAGGAAATTATGAAAACATAGGCAGTAAGAAGAGTCAGTACTCTTGCACATAAGCCGGCATTTTGCCTTTTGTATATAATTCCGATGCAATTTCTGTGTTTCATCGTCAATTAGAAGGTCCAAGGGGTACAGTAAACCTTAAGTGGAGCATCGGAAGTAAAAACTGGTCTCACAGGAAAGGCCCAAATCATAGAAAGAAAGAAGGGTCAGTCTTCTTGAACTTAAGTCGGCATTGTGCCTCTTGTATTTAATTCCGATTCAATTTCTGTGTTTCATCATCAGTAAGAAGGTCAAAGGCATACAGTAAACCTGAAGTGAAGCATCGGAATCTAAAACAGGTCTCACAGGAAAGGTTATAGATGGTAAGAAGACTCAGTCTTCATGTACTTAAGTCGGCATTGTGCCTTTTGTGTTTAATTCCGATGCAATTTCTGTGTTCCATCGGCAATTAGAAGGTCCAAGGGTTACAGGAAACCTGAAGTGAAGCATCGGAAATTAAAACTGGTCTCACAGGAAAACCCCAAATCATAGACGTAAGAAGAGTCAGTCCTCTTGAACTTAAGTCGGCATTGGCCTCTTGTATTTAATTCCGATTTGATTTCTGTGTTTCATCATCAGTAAGAAGGTCCATGGGATACAGTAAACCTGAAGTGAAGCATCGGAAATTAAAACTGGTCTCACAGGAAAGGCCCAAATCATAGACAGTTAGATGAGACAGTCTTCTTGTACTTAAGTCTGCATTGTGCCTTTTTTTTTATTTCCGACGCAATATCCGTGTTTCATCGTCAACAAGAAGGTCCAAGGGATACAGTAAATCTGAAGTGAAGCATCAGAATCTAAAACTGGTCTCACAGGAAAGGTTCAAAACCTAGACAGTAAGAAGAGTCAGTCTTCTTGTACTTAAGCCGGTATTGTGCCTTTTGTTTTTAATTTCAATGCAATTTCTGTGTTTCATCGTCAATAAGAGGGTCCAAGGGATACAGTAAATCTGAAGTGAAGCATTGGAACCTAAATCTGATCCCACAGGAAAGGTTCAAAACATAGAAAGTAAGAAGAGTCAGCCTTCATTTACTTAGGTCGGCCTTGTGCCTTTTGTATTTAATTTCGAAGTAATTTCTGTGTTTCATCGTCAATAGGAAGGTCCAAAGGATTCAGTAAACCTGAAGTGAAGCATCGGAATCTGAAACTGGTCTCACAGGAAAGGTTGAAAACATAGACAGTAAGAAGAGTCAGTCTTCTGGGACTTAAGTCAGCGTTGTGCCATTTGTATTTAATTCCGATGAAATTTCCGTGTTTCATCGTCTATAAGAAGGTCCAAGGGATACAGTAAACCTGAAGTGCAGCATCGGATTCTGAAACTGGTCTCACAGGAAAGGTTGAAAACATCGACAGTAAGAAAAGTCAGTCTTCTAGGACTTAAATCGGCATTGTGCCTTTTGTATTTACTTCCGGTGCAATTTCCGTGTTTCATCGCCAATAAGAAGGTCCAAGGGATACAGTAAACCTGAAGTGAAGCATCGGAATCTAAAACTGGTCTCACAGGAAAGGGTCAAATCATACACAGTAAGAAGAGACAGTACTCTTGTACTTAAGTCGGCATTGTGCCTTTTGTATTTAATTTCGATGCAATTTCTGTGTTTCATCGTCAATAATAAGGTCCAAGGGATACAGAAACCAGAACTGCAGCATCGGAATCTAAAACATGTCTCACAGGAAAGGTTCAAAACATAGGCAATAAGAATAGTTAGTCGTCTTGTACTTTAGTCGGCATTGTGCATTTTGTATTTAATTCCGATGCAATTTCTGTGTTCCATCGTCAATAAGAAGGTCCAAGGGATACAGTAAACCCGAAGTGAAACTTCGGAATCTAAAACTGGTGTCACAGGAAAGGTTCAAAGCATAGACAGTAAGAAGAGTCAGTCTTGTTGTACTTCAGTCGGTTTCGTCCCTTTTGTAAACAATTCCGATGCAATTTCTGTATTTCCTCGTCAATAAGAAGGTCGAAGGGATACAGTAAACCTGAAGTGAAGCATCGGAATCTAAAACTGGTCTCACAGGAAAGGTTCAAAACATAGACAGTAAGGAGAGTCAGTCTTCTTGTACTTAAGTCGGCATTGTGCCTTTTGTGTTTGATTCCGATGCAATTTCTGTGTTTCATCATCAACAAGAAGATCCAAGGGATACACAACATCTGAAGGGAAGCATCGATATCTAAAACTGGTCTCACAGGAAACGCTCAAATCATAAAATGTAAGAAGGGTCAGGGCTTTTAGACTTAGGTCGTCATTGTGCCTTTTGTATTTAATTCCAATGCATTTTCTGTGTTTCCTCGTCAATAAGAAGGTCCAAAGGATACAGTTAAACTGAAGTGAAGCATCGGAATCTAAAAATGGTCTCACAGGAATTGTTGACAACATAGATAGTAAGAAGAGTCAGTCTTCGTGGACTTAAGTCGGATTTGTGCCTTTTGTATTTAATTCCGATGCAATTTCTGTGTTTCATCGTCAATAAGAAGCACCAAGCGTTACAGTAAACCTGATGTGAAGATCCGAATCTAAAACTGGCCTCACAGGAAGGGTTCAAAGCATAGACAGTAAGAAGAGTCAGTCATCTTGTACTTAAGTCGGCATTGTGCATTTTGTATCTAATTCCGATGCTATTTCCGTCTTTCATTGTCAATAAGAAGGTTCAAGGGATTCAGTAAACCTGAACTGCAGCATCGGATTCTAAAACTAGTCGCACAGGAAAGGCTGAAAACATAGGGAGTAAGAATAGTCAGTCGTCTTGTACTTTAGTCGGCATTGTGCCTTTTGTATTTAATTCCGATGCAATTTCTGTGTATCTTCGTCTATAAGAAGGCCCAAGGTATACAGTAAACCTGAAGTGAAGCATTGGAAACTAAAACTGGTCTCACAGGCAAGGTTCAAAACATAGACAGTAAGAAGAGTACTTGTACTTAGGTCGGCATTGAGCCCTTTGAATGTAATTCCGATGCGTTTTCTGTGTTTCATCAATAGTAATAAGGTCCAAGGGGTATAGTAAGCCTGAAGTGAAGCATCGATATCTAAAACTGGTCTCACAGGAAAGGCTCAAATCATAGAATGTAAGAAGAATCAGTACTCTTGCACTTAACTCGGCATTGTGCCTTCTGTATTTAATTCCGATGCAATTTCTGTGTTTCTTCATCAATAAGATGGTCCAAGGGATACAGAATACCTGATGTGAAGCATGGGAATCTAAAACTGGTCTCACAAGAAAGGTTCAAAACATAGACAGTAAGAAGAGTACTTGTACTTAAGTCGGCATTGTGCCTTTTGAATTTAATTCCGATGCAATTTCTGTGTTTCATCGTCAATAAGAAGCACCAAGGGATACAGTAAACCTGAAGTGAAGCATCGGAATCTAAAACTGGTCCCACAGGAAAGGTTCAAGACATATACAGTAAGGAATGTCAGTCTCCTTGTACTTAAGTCGGCATTGTGCCTTTTGTATTTAATTCCGAAGCAATTTCTGTGTTTCATCGTCACTAACAATGTCCAAGGGATGCAGATAACCTGAAATGACGCGTCGGAATCTACAACTGGTCTCACAGCAAAGGTTCAAAACATAGACAGTAAGAAGAGTCAGTCTTCTTGTACCTAAGTCGGCATTTTGTCTTTTGAGTTTAATTCCGATGCAATTTCTGTGTTTCATCATCAACAAGAAGGTCCAAGGGATACACAAATCCTGAAGTGAAGCATCAATATCTAAAACTGGTCTCACAGGCAAGGCTCAAATCATAGAATGTAGGAAGAGTCAGTACTCTTGTACTTAAGCCGGCATTATGCCTTTTGTATTTAATTTCGATGCAATTTCTGTGTTTCATCGTCAATAAGAGGGTCCAAGGGATACAGTAAACCTGAAGTGACGCATCGGAACCTAAAACAGATCCCACAGGAAAGGTTCAAAACATAGACAGTAAGAGGAGTCAGTCTTCTAGTACTTCAGTAGGCATTGTGCCGTTTGTGATTAATTCCGACGCAATTTGTGTTTTACATCGTCAATAAGAAGGCCTAAGGAATACAGTAAACCAGAAGTGAAGCATCGATATCTAGAACTGGTCTCACAGGAAAGGCTAAACTCATAGAATGTAAGAAGGGTCAGGCCTCTTCTACTTAAGTCTGCATTGTGCCCTTTTTTTTATTTCCGACGCAACATCTGTGTTTCATCGTCAATTAGAAATTCCAAGGGATACAGTTCACCTGAAGTGAAGCATCGGAATCTAAAACTGGTCTCACAGGAAAGGTTCAAAACATAGACAGTAAGAAGAGTCATTCTTCTTGTACTTAAGTCGGCATTATGCCTTTGTGTTTAATTCCTATGCAATTTCTGTGTTTCATCATCAATAAGAAACTACAAGGGATTCACAAATTCTGAAGTGAAGCATCGATATCTAAAACTGTTCTCACAGGAAAGGCTCAAATCATATAATGTAAGTAGAGTCAGTACTCTAGTACTTAAGCAGGCATTGTGCCTTTTGAATTTAAATCCGATGCAATTATTGTGATTCATCGTCAATAAGAAGGTCCAAGGCATACAGCAAACCAGAAGTTAACCATCGATATCTAGCACTGGCCTCACAGGATAGGCTCAAATCATAGAATGTAAGAAGGATCAGGCCTCTTGTACTTAAGTCGGCATTGTGCCTCTTTTTTTATTTCCGAAGCAATATCTGTGTTTCATCGTCAATAAGAAGGTCCAAAGGATACAGTAAACCTGAAGTGAAGCATCGGAATCTTAAACTGGTCTCATAGGAAAGGTTCAAAACATAGACAGTATGAAGAGTCAGTTCACTTGTACTTAAGTCCGCATTGTGGCTTTTGGATTTAATTTCTATGCAATTTCTGTGTCTCATCATCAATTATAAGCACCAAGGAATAGAGTAAACCTGATGTGAAGCATCGGAATCTAAAACTGGTCTCACAGGCAAGGTTCAAAGCGTGGACAGTAATAAGAGTCAGTCTTCTAGCACTTAAGTCGGCATTGTGCCTTTTGTATTTAATTCCGATGCAATTTCTGTGTTTCATCGTCAATAAGAAGGTCCAAGGGATACACTAAACCTGAAGTGCAGCATTGGAATCTAAAACTGGTCTCACAGGAGAGGTTCAAAACATAGACAATAAGAAGAGTCAGTCTTCTTGCATTTAAGTCGGCATTGTGCCTTTTGTATT
The DNA here is from genome assembly GCF_021461385.2 of Schistocerca piceifrons. Taxonomy (NCBI): domain Eukaryota; kingdom Metazoa; phylum Arthropoda; class Insecta; order Orthoptera; family Acrididae; genus Schistocerca; species Schistocerca piceifrons. The sequence goes on from NC_060141.1 coordinate 839,082,150, forward strand.
TAATTCCGAAGTAATTTCTGTGTTTCATCGTCAATAAGAAGGTCCAAGGGATACAGTAAACCTGAAGAGAAGCATAGAAATCTAAAAATGGTCTCACAGGAAAGGTTCAAACATAGGCAGTATAAAGAGTTTGTCGTCTTGTATTTAAGTCAGCATTTTGCCCTTTGTATTTAATTCCGATGCACTTTCTGTGTTTTATCGTCAATAAGATGGTCCAGGGGATACACTAAACCTGAAGAGAAGCATCGGAATCTGAAACTGGCCTCACAGGAAAGTTTCAAAGCATAGACGGTAAGAATAGTCAGTCTCCTTGTACTTAAGTCGGCATTGTGCCTTTTGTATTTAATTCCGAAGCAATTTCTGTGTTTCATCGTCACTAACAATGTCCAAGGGATGCAGATAACCTGAAATGACGCGTCGGAATCTACAACTGGTCTCACAGCAAAGGTTCAAAACATAGACAGTAAGAAGAGTCAGTCTTCTTGTACCTAAGTCGGCATTGTGTCTTTTGAGTTTAATTCCGATGCAATTTCTGTGTTTCATCATCAACAAGAAGGTCCAAGGGATACACAAATCCTGAAGTGAAGCATCAATATCTAAAACTGGTCTCACAGGCAAGGCTCAAATCTTAGAATGTGGGAAGAGTCAGTACTCTTGTACTTAAGCCGGCATTATGCCTTTTGTATTTAATTTCGATGCAATTTCTGTGTTTCATCGTCAATAAGAGGGTCCAAGGGATACAGTAAACCTGAAGTGACGCATCGGAACCTAAAACAGATCCCACAGGAAAGGTTCAAAACATAGACAGTAAGAGGAGTCAGTCTTCTAGTACTTCAGTAGGCATTGTGCCGTTTGTGATTAATTCCGACGCAATTTGTGTTTTACATCGTCAATAAGAAGGCCTAAGGAATACAGTAAACCAGAAGTGAAGCATCGATATCTAGAACTGGTCTCACAGGAAAGGCTAAACTCATAGAATGTAAGAAGGGTCAGGCCTCTTCTACTTAAGTCTGCATTGTGCACTTTTTTTTATTTCCGACGCAACATCTGTGTTTCATCGTCAATTAGAAATTCCAAGGGATACAGTTCACCTGAAGTGAAGCATCGATATCTAAAACTGGTCTCAAAGGAAAGGTTCATAACATAGACAGTAAGGAGAGTCAGTCTTCTTGTACTTAAGGCGGCATTGTGCCTTTTCTATTTAATTCCGAAGCAATTTCTGTTTTTCATTGTCAGCAACAAGGTCCAAGGGATACAGTAAACCTGAATTGAAGCATCGGAATCTAAAACTGGTCTCACAGGAAAGGTTCAAAACATAGACATTAAGAAGAGTAAGTCTTCTAGGACTTATGTCGGGTTTGTGCCTGTCGTATTTAATTTCGATGCAATTTCTGCTTTTCATCGTCAATAAGAGGGTCCAAGGGATACAGTAAACCTGAAGTGGAGCATCGGAACCTAAATCTGATCCCACAGGAAAGGTTCAAAGCATAGACAGTAAGAAGAGTCATTCTTCTTGTACTTAAGTCGGCATTATGACTTTTGTGTTTAATTCCGATCCAATTTCTGTGTTTTATCGTCAATAAGAAGGTCCAAGGGATACAGTAAACCTGAAGTGAAGTATCGGAATAATAATATGGTCTCACAGGACAGGTTTCAAACATAGGGAATAAGTGAAATCAGTCTTCTTGTACTTAAGAAGGCATTGTGCCTTTTGTATTTAATTCCGTTGCAATTTCTGTGTTTCATCGCCAATAAGAATGTCCATGGGATGCAGTAAAAATGAGGTGAATCATCGAAATCTAAAAATGGTCTCACATGAAAGGTTGAAAACATAGACAGTAAGATGAGTCAGTCTTCTTGTACTCAAGTCGGCATCTTGCATTCTGTATTTAATTCCGATGCAATTTCTGTGTTTTAACGTCAATATGAAGGTCCAAGGGATACAGTAAACCTGAAGTAAAGCATCGGAATCTAAAACTGGTCACGCAGGAAAGGTTCAAAACGTTGACAGTAAGAAGAGTCAGTCTTTATGTACTTAAGTCTGCATTGTGCCTTTTGTATTTAATTCCGATGCAATTTCTGTGTCTCATCGTCAATAAGAAGGTCCAAGGGATACACTAAGCCTGAAGTGAAGCTTCGATATCTAAACCTGGTCTCACAGGAAAGGCTCAAATCATAGAATGTATGAAGAGTTAGTACTCTTGTACTTAAGCCAGCATTGTGCCTTTTGTATTTGATATCGATGCAATTTCTGTGTTTCAACGTCAATAAGAAGGTCCAAGGGATGCAGTAAACCTGAAGTGAAGCATCGATATCTAGAACTGATCTCACAGGAAAGGCTCAAATCATAGAATGTAAGAAGAGTCAGGCCTCTTGTACTTAAGTCGACATTGTGCCTTTTGTGTTTAATTCCGATGCAATTTCTGTGTTTCATCGTCAATAAGAAGGTCAGAGGTATACAGTAAACCTGAAGTGAAGCATCGGAATCTATGACTAGTGTCACAGGAATGGTTCAAAACTTAAACAGTAAGAAGAGTCAGTTTTCTTGTACTTATGTCGGCATTTTGCCATTTGTATTTAATTCCGATGCAATTTCTGTGATTCATCGTCAATAAGAAGGTCCGAGGAATACAGGAAAGCTGAAGTGAAGCATCGGAATCTGAAACTGGTTTCACAGGAACGGTTCAAATCATAGACAGTAAGAAGAGTCAGTCTTATTGTACTTAAGTCGGCATTGTGCTTTTTGTATTTAATACCGATGCAATTTCTGTGTTACATCAGCTATTAGAAGGTCCCAGGGATACCGTATACCTGAAGTGAAGCATCGGAATCTAAAACTGGTCACACAGGAAAGGTTCAAATCATAGACAGTAAGAAGAGTCAGTCTTCTTGTACTTAAGTCGGCATTGTGCCTTCTGTATTTAATTCCGACGCAATTCCTATGTTTGATCGTCAATAAGAAGGTCGAAGGGATACAGTAAACCTGAAGTGAAGCATCGGAATCTAAAACTGGTCTCACAGGAAAGGTTCAAATCATAGACAGTAAGAAGACTCAGTCTCCTTGTACTTATGTCGGCTTTGTGCCATTTGTATTTAATTCCGATGCAATGTCTGTGCTTCATCGTCAATAAGAAGGTCCGAGATATACAGTAAACCTGAAGAGAAGCATCGGAATCTAAAACTCGTCTTACAGGAAAGGTTCAAATCATAGACCGTAACGAGAGACATTCCTCTTTTACTTACCTCTGCATTGTGCCTTTCGTATTTGATTCCGATGCAATTTCTGTGTTTCATCGTCAGTAAGAAGGTCCAAGGTATACAGTAAACCTGAAGTGATGCAACGGAATCTAAAACTCGTCTCACAGGAAAGGTTCAGAACAATGACAGTAAGAAGAGTCAGTCTTCTTGTACTTCGGTCGGCATTGTGCCTCTTGTATTTAATTCCGATGCAATTTCTGTGTTTTTCGTCAATAAGAAGGTCCAGGGGATACAGTTAACATGAAGTGAGGCGTTGGAATCAAAAAATGGTCTCACAGGAAAGGTTGAAAACGTAGATAGTAATAAGAGTCACTCTTCTTGTACTGAAGACTTCATTGTGCCTTTTGTATTTACTTCCGATGCAATTTCTGTATTTCATCGTCAATAAGAATGTCCAAGGGATACAGTACACCTGAAGTGAAGCATCGGTATCTAAAACTAGTCTCACAGGAAAGGTTCAAGACATAGACAGTAAGAAGACTGAGTCTTTTTGTACTTTAGTCGGCATTGTGCCTTTTGTATTTAATTCCGTGCAATATCTGTGTTTCGTCGTCAATAAGATGCACCAAGGGATACAGTAAACCTGAAGTTAAGCATCGGAATCTAAATCTGGTCTCACAGGACAGGTTCAAATCATAGACAGTAAGAAGTGTCAGTATTCTTGTACTGAAGTCGGCATTGTGCCTTTTGTATATAATTCCGATGCAATTTCGGTGTTTCATCGTCAATAAGAAGGTCCAAGAGATACAGTAAACATGAAGTGAAGCATTGGAATCTGAAAATGGTCTCACAGGAAAGGTTGAAATCATAGACCGTAGTAAGGGTCAGTCATCTTGTACTTAAGTCTTCATTGTGCCTTTTGTACTTACTTCCGATGCAATTTCTGTGATTCATCGTCAATAAGAAGGTCCTAGGGATACAGTAAAGATGAAGTGAAGCATCGGAATCTAAAACTGGTCTCACAGGAATGGTTCAAATCATAGACAGCAAGGAGAGTCAGTCTTCTTGTACTTAAGTCGGCATTGTGCTTTTTGTATTTAATTCCGATGCAATTTCTGTGTTTCTTCGGCTATTAGAAGGTCCCAGGGATACAGTAAACCGCAAGTGAAGCATCGGAATCTAAAAATGGTCTCACAGGAAAGGTTCAAACATAGCCAGTTTAAAGAGTTTGTCTTCGTATACTTAAGTCGGCGTTGTGCTTTTCTATTTAATTCCGACGCAATTTCTGTGTTTCATCGTCAATAAGAAGGTCCAAGGGATACAGTAAACCTGATGAAAAGCAATGAAATCTAAAAATGGTATCACTGGAAAGGTTCAAACATAGGCAGTTTAAAGAGTTTGTCTTCTTGTACTTAAGTCGGCACTTTGCCTTTTATATTTAATAGAGATGCAATTTCTGTGTTTCATCGTCAACAAGAAGGTCCAAGGGATACACTAATCCTGAAATGAAGCCGCGATATCGTAACCTGGTCTCACAGGAAAGGCTCAAATCATAGAATGTATGAAGAGTCAGTACTCTTGTACTTAAGCCAGCATTGTGCCTTTTGTATTTGATATCGATGCAATTTCTGTGTTTCATCGTCAATAAGAAGGTCTAAAGGATGCAGTAAACCTGAAGTGAAGCATCGATATCTAGAACTGATCTCACAGGAAGGGCTCAAATCATAGAATGTAAGAAGAGTCAGGCCTCTTGTACTTACGTCGGCATTGTGCCTTTTGTGTTTAATTCCGATGCAATTTCTGTGTTTTATCGTCAATAAGAAGGTCCAAGGGATACAGTAAACCAGAAGTGCAGCATCGGAATCTAAAACTGGTCTCACAGGAAAGGTTCAAAACATCGACAGTAGGAAGAGTCAGTCTTCTTGTACTTAAGTCGGCATTATGCCTTTTGTATATAATTCCAAACCAATTTCTGTGTTTCATCGTCAATAAGAACGTCCATGGGATGCAGTTAACCTGAGGTGAAGCATCGGAATCTAAAACTGGTCACACAGGAAAGGATCAAATCATAGACAGTAAGAAGACTCAGTCTTCTTGTACTTAAGTCGGCTTTGTGCCATTTGTATTTAATTCCAATGCAATTTCTGTGTTCCATCGGCAATTCGAAGGTCCAAGGAATGCAGTAAACCTGAAGTGAAGCATCAGAACCTAAAACTGGTCTCTCTAAAAAGGTTCAAATCATAGTCAGTAAGAAGAGTCAGTCTTCTTGTACTTAAGTCTTCATTGTGCCTTTTGTATTTACTTCCGATCCAATTTCTGTGTTTCATCGTCAATAAGAAGGTCCAAGGGATACAGAACACCTGAGGAGAAGCATCGAAATCTAAAATTGGTCTCACAGGAAAGGTTCAAACATAGGCAGTATAAAGAGTTTGTCTTGTTGTACATAAGTAGGCACTTTGCCTTTTGTATTTAATTCCGATGCAATTTCCGTGTTTTATCGTCATTAAGAGGGTCCAGGGGATACAGTAAAACTGATGTGAAGCATCGGAATCTAAAAATGGTTTCACAGTAAATGTTGAAAACATAGACGGTAAGAAGAGTCAGTCTTCTTGTACTTCGGTCGGCATTCTGCCTCTTGTATTTAATTCCGATGCATTTTCTGTGTTTCTTCGTCAATAAGAAGGTGTAAGGGATACAGTTTGGAATAAAAAAATGGTCTCACAGGAAAGGTTGAAAACGTAGATAGTACGAGGTGTCACTCTTCTTGTACTTAAGACTTCATTGTGCCTTTTGCATTTTTTTCCGGTGCAATATCTGTATTTCATCGTCAATAAGAAGGTCCAAGGCATACAGTAAACCTGAAGTGAAGCATCGGAATCTAAAACTGGTCTCACAGGAAAGGTTCAAAACATAGACAGTAAGAAGATTGAGTCTTCATGTACCTAAGTCGGCATTGTGCCTTTTGTATTTAATTCGGATGCAATATCTGTGTTTCATCATCAATAAGATGCACCAAGGGATACAGTAAACCTGAAGTAAAGCATCGGAATCTAAATCTGGTCTCACTGGACAGGTTCAAATCATAGATAGTAAGAAGTAACAGTCTTCTTGTACTTAAGACGGCATTGTGCCTTTTCTATTTAATTCCGATTCAATTTCTATGTTTCATCGTCAATAAGAAGGTCCAAGGGATACACTAAACCTGAAGTGAAGCATCGATATCTAAAACTGGTCTCACAGGAAAGGCTCAAATCATAGAATGTAAGAAGAGTCAGTACTCTTGTACGTAAGCCAGCATTGTGCCTTTTGTATTTGATATCGATGCAATTTCTGTGTTTCATCGTCAATAAGAAGGTCCAAGGGATGCAGTACACCTGAAATGAAGCATCGATGTCTAGAACTGGTCTCACAGGTATGGTTCAATACACAGAATGTAGGAAGAGTCAGGCCTCTTGTACTTAAGTTGGCATTGTGCATTTTGTGTTCAATTCCGATGCAATATCTGTGTCTCATCGTCAATAAGGAGGTCCAAGGGATACAGTAAAGCTGAAGTGCAGCATCGGAATCTAAAACTTGTCTCACAGGATAGGTTCAAAACATAGACAGTAAGAAGAGTAAGTCTTCTAGGACTTAAGTCGGATTTGTGCCTTTCGTATTTAATTTCGATGCAATTTATGTGTTTCATCGTCAATAAGAGGGTCCAATGGATACAGTAAACCTGAAGTGGAGCATCGGAACCTAAATCTGATCCCACAGGAAAGGTTCAAAACATAGACAGTAAGAAGAGTCATTCTTCTTGTACTAAAGTCGGCATTGTGCCTTTTGTATTTCATTCCGATGCAGTTTCAGTGTTTCATCGTCAATAAGAAAGTCCAAGGGATACAGTAAACCTGATGTGAAGCATCGGAGTCTAAAAATGGTTTCACAGGAAAGGTTGAAAACTTAGACAGTAAGAAGTTTCAGTCTTCTTGTACTTAAGTCGGCATTTTGCCTTTTGTATTTCATTCCGATGCAATTTCTATGTTTTATTGTCAATAAGAATGTAAAAGGGATACAGTAAACCAGCAGTGAAACATCGGAATCTAAAACTGGTAACACAGGAAATGTTCAAATCATAGACAGTAAGAAGACTCAGTCTTCTTGTACTTAAGTCGGCCTTGTGCCTTCTGTATTTAATTCCGATGCTATATCTGTGTTTCATTGTCAAAAAGAAGGTCCGACGGATACAGTAAACCTGAAGTGAAGCATCGGTATCCAAAACAGGTCTCAACGGAAAGGTTCAAAACATAGACAGTAAGAAGAGTCAGTCTTCCTGTACTAAAGTCGGCGTTGTGCCTTTTGCATTTAATTTCGATGCAAGTTCTGTGTTTCATCGTCAATAAGAAGGTCCAAGGGATTCAGCAAACCTGAAGTGAAGCATCGGAACCGAAAACTGATCCCACAGGAATGGTTCAAAACATACACAGTAAGAAGAGTCAGTCTTCTTGTACTTAAGTCGGCATTTTGCATTTTGTATTTAATTCCGATGCAATTTCTGTGTTTCATCGTCAATAAGAAGGTCCGACGGATACTGTAAACCTGAAGTGAAGCATCGGAATCTAAAACAGGTCTCAACGGAAGGGTTCAAAACATAGACAGTAAGAAGTCTCAGTCTTCTTGTACTTAAGTCGGCACTGTGCCTTTTGTATTTAATTCCGATGCAATTTCCGTGTTTCATCGTCCATAAGAAGGTCCAAGGGATACAGTAAACCTCAAGTGAAGCATCGGAATTTAAAACTGATCTCACAGGAAAGGTTGAAAACATAGGCAGCAAGAAAAGTCAGTCTTCTTGGACTTAAGCCGGCATTGTGCCTTATGTATTTAATTCCGAAGCAATTTCTATGTTTCATCGTTAATAAGAGGGTCGAAGGGATACAGTAAACCAGCAGTGAAGCATCGGAAATTAAAACTGGTCTCACTGGAAAGGTTCATATCATAGACAGTAAGAAGACTCAGTCTTCTTGTACTTTAGTCGGCTTTGTGCCTTTTGTATTTAATTCCGATGCAATTTCTGTGTTCCATCGGTTATTGGAAAGTCCAAGGGATACAGTAAACATGAAGTGAAGCATCGGAATCTAAATATGGGCTCACAGGAAAGGTTAAAATCATAGACCGTAAGAAGAGTCAGTCTTCTTGTACTTAAGTCTTCATTGTGAGTTTGTATTTACTTCCGATGCAATTTCTGTGTTTCATCGTCAATGATATGGTCCAAGGTTACAGTACATCTGAAGTGAGCTTTCGGAATCTAAAACTGGTCTCACAGTTAAGATTCAATTCATTGACAGTAAGATGAGTCAGTCTACTTGTACTTAAGTCCGCATTGTGCCTTTTGTATTTAATTTCGATGCAGTTTCTGTGTTTCATCGTCAATAATAATGTCCAAGGGATACAGTACACCTGAAGTGAGGCATCGGAATCTAAGAATGGTTTCACAGGAAAGGTTGAAATCGTAGACAGTGAGAAGAGTCAGTCTTCTTGACTTAAGTCGGCATTGTGCCTTTTTTGTTTAATTCCGATGCAGTTTCTGTGTTTCATCGTCAATAAGAAGGTCCAAGCTATACAGTAAACCTGAAGAGAAGCATCGGAAGCTAAAACTCGTCTCACAGGAAAGGGTAAAATCATAGACCGTAAGAAGAGACATTCATCTTGTCCTTACGTGTGCATTATGCCGTTTGTATTTAATTCCGATGCAACTTCTGTGTTTCATCGTCAATAAGGAGGTCCAAGGATACACTAAACCTGAAGTGAAGCATCGATATCTGAAACTGGTCTCACTGGAAAGGCTCAAATCATAGAATGTAAGAAGAGTCAGCACTCTTGTACTTAAGTCGGCATTGTGCCTTTTGTATTTATTTTCGATGCAATTTCTGTGTTTCATCGTCAATAAGAAGGTCCGAGGAATACAGTAAACCTGAATTGCAGCATCGGAATCTAAAACTGGTCTCAAAGGAAAGGTTCAGAGCAAAGACAGTAAGAAGAGTCAGTCTTCTTGTACTTCAGTCGGCATTGTGCATTTTGTATTTAATTCCGATGCAATTTCTGTGTTTCATCGTCAATAAGAAGGTCTAAGGGATACAATTAAGATGAAGTGAAGCATCGGAATCAAAAAATTGTCTCACAGGAAAGTTTGAAAACATAGACCGTAAGAAGAGTCAGTCTTTTTGTCCTTAAGTTTTCATTGTGCCTTTTGTATTTACTTCCGATGCAGTTTCTGTGATTCATCGTCAATAAGAATGTCCAAGGGATAGAGTAAACCTGAAGTGAAGCATCGGAATCTAAAACTGGTCTCACAGGGAAGGTTCAACTCATAGACAGTAAGTAGAGACATTTTTCTTGTTCTTACGTCGGCATTGTGCCTTTTGAATTTAATTCCGATGCAATATCTGTGTTTCATCGTCAATAACAAGGTCCAAGGGATACAGTAAAGATGAAGTGAAGCATCGGAATCTAAAAATTGTCTCACAGATAGTTTGAAAACATAGACCGTAAGAAGAGTCAGTCTTCTTGTCCTTAAGTTTTCATTGTGCCTTTTGTATTTACTTCCGATGCAGTTTCTGTGATTCATCGTCAATAAGAATGTCCAAGGGATACAGTAAACCTGAAGTGAAGCATCGGAATCTAAAACTAGCCTCACAGGAATGGTTCAAAGCACAGACAGTAAGAAGAGTCAGTTTTCATGTACTTAAGTAGGCATTGTTCCTTTCGCATTTAATTCCGATGCAGTTTCTGTGTTTAATCGTCAATAAGAATGTCCAAGGGATACAGTAAACCTGAAGTGATGTATCGGAATCTAAAAATTGTCTCACAGGAAAGGTTGAAACATACAGTAAGAAGAATCAGTCTTGTTGTACTTAAGTCGGCAATGTGTCCTTTGTATTTAATTCCGATGCAATTCCTATGTTTCATCGTCAATAAGAAGGTCCAAGGGACACAGTAAACCTGATGAGAAGCATCGGAATCCAAAACTGGTCTCACAGGAAAGGCTCAAATCATAGACAGAAAGAAGAGTCAGACTTCTTGTACTTAAGTCGGCATTGTGCCTTTTGTATTTAATTCCGATGCAATTGCTGTGTTTCATCGTCAATAAAAAGGTCCAAGGTATACAGTAAACATGAAGTGAAGCATCGGAATCTAAAACTCGTCTCACGGGAAAGGTTCGCATCATAGACCATAAGAATAGACATTGCTCTTGTACTTACGTCTGCATTGTGCCTTTTGTATTTAATTCCGATGCAATGTCCGTGTTGCATCGTCAATAAGAAGGTCCAAGGGATACACTAACCATGAAGTGAAGCATCGATATCTAAAACTGGTCTCAAAGGAAAGGTTCAGAACAAAGACAGTAAGAAGAGTCAGTCTTCTTGTACTTCAGTGGGCATTGTGCCTTTCGTATTGAATTCCGATGCAATTTCTATGTTTCATCGGCAATAAGAAGGTCGAAGGGATACAGTAAACCTGAAGTGAAACATCGGAATCTAAAACTGGTCTCACAGGAAAGGCTCAGATCATAGACAGAGAGAAGAGTCAGACTTCTTGTACTTAAGTCGGCATTGTGCCTTTTGTATTTAATTCCGATGCAATTTCTGTGTTTCATCGTCAATAAGAAGATCCAAGGTATACAGTAAACCAGAAGTGAAGCATCGGAATCTAAACCAGGTATCACAGGATAGATTGACAACATAGACAGTAAGAAGACTCAGTCTTCTTGTACTTAAATCGGCTTTGTGCCTTTTGTATTTAATTCCGATGCAATTTCTGTGTTACATCGGCATTTCGAAGGTCCAAGGGATACAGTAAACCTAAAGTGAAGCATCGGAATCTAAAACTGGTCTCACAAGAATGGCCCAAATCATAGAGAGAAGGAAGAATCAGACTTCTTGTACTTAAGTCGGCATTGTGCGTTTTTTATTTATTTCCGATGCAATTTCTGTGTTTCATCGTCAACTAAAAGGGCCGAGGTATACAGTAAACCTGAAGTGAAGCATCGGAATCCCAAACTCGTCTCACAGGAAACGTTCAAATCATAGACCGTAAGAAGAGACTTTCCTCTTCTCCTTACGTCTGCATTGTGCGTTTTGTATTTAATTCCGATGCAATTTCCGTGTTTCATCGTCAATAAGAATGTCCAAGTGATACACCAAACCTAAAGTGAAGCATCGATATGTGAAACTAATCTCACAGGAAAGGCTCAAATCATAGAATGTAAGAATAGTCAGGCCTCTTGTACTAATGTCGGCATTGTGCTTTTTGTATTTAATTTCGATGCAATTTCTGTGTTTCCTCGTCAATAAGAAGGTCCAAGGTATACAGTATACCTGAAGTGAAGCATCGGAATCTAAAACAGGTCTCACAGGATGGGTTCAATACATAGACAGTAAGAAGACTCAGTCTTCTTGTACTTAAGTCGGCATTTCCCTTTTTGTATTTATTTCCGATGCAATTTATGTGTTCCATCGGCTATTGGAAGGTCCAAGGGATACAGTAAACCTGAAGTGAAGCATCGGAATCTAAAACTGGTCTCACAGGGGTGGTTCAAATCATAGACAGTAGGAAGAGACATTTCTCTTGTTCTTACATCGGCATTGTGCCTTTTGTATTTAATTCCGATTCAATTTCCGTGTTTCATCGTCAATAAGAAAGCCCAAGGGATACAGTAAACCTGAAGTGCAGCATCGGAATCTAAAACTGGTATCACTAAAAAGCTTCAAATCATAGACAGTAAGAAGAGACATTTCTCATGTTCTTACGTCGGCATTGTGCCATTTGTATTTAATTCCGATTCAATTTCCGTGTTTCATCGTCAATAAGAAAGCCCAAGGGATACAGTAAACCTGAAGTGCAGCATCGGAATCAAAAACTGGTCTCACTAAAAAGTTTCAAATCATAGCCAGTAAGAAGACTCAGTCTTCTTGTACTTATGTCGGCATCGTGCCTTTTGTATTTAATTCCGATGCAATTTCTGTGTCTCATCATTGATAAGAAGGGCCAAGGGATACAGTAAACCTGAAGTGAAGCATTGGAATCTAAAACTGGACTCACAGGAATGGTTCAAAGCATAGACAGTAAGAAGAGTCAGTCTTCTTGTACTTAAGTCGGCATAGTGCCTTTTGTATTTAATTCGGATGCAATTTCTGTGTCTCATTATTAATAAGAGGGGCCAAGGGATACAGTAAATTTGAAGTGTAGCATCGGAATCCAAATCTGGTCTCACAGGAAAGGCTCAAATCAAAGACCGGAAGAAGAGTCAGACTTCTTGTACTTAAATCGGCATAGTGCCTTTTGCATTTGATTCCGATGCAATTTCTGTGTTTCATCTTCAATAAGAAGGTCCAAGGTATACAGTAAACCTGAAGTGAAGCATCGGAATCTAAAACTCGTCTCACAGGAAAGGTTCTAATCATAGACCATAAGAAGAGACATTGCTCTTGTACTTACGTCTGCATTGTGCCTTTTGTATTTAATTCCGATGCAATTTCCGTCTTTCATTGTCAATAAGAAGGTCCAAGGGATACACTAAACCTGAAGTGAAACATCGATATCTAAAACTGGTCCCACCTTAAAGGTTCAGAAAAAAGACTGTAAGAAGAGTCAGTCTTCTTGTACTTCAGTCGGCATTGTGCCTTTTCTATTTAATTCCAATGCGATTTCTGTGTATCATCGTCAATAAGAAGGTCCAAGGGATCCAGTAAACATGAAGTGAAGCATCTAAATCTAAAAATGGTCTCACAGGAAAGGTTGAAACCATAGTCCGTAAGAAGAGTCATTCTTCTTGTACTTAAGTCATCATTGTGCCTTTTGTATTTACTTCCGACGCAATTTCTGTGTTTCATCGTCAATAAGAATGTCGAAGGGATACAGTAAATCTGAAGTGAAGCATAGGAATCTAAAACTGGTCTCACAGGAAAGGTTCAAATCATAGACAGTAAGAAGACTCAGTCCTCTTGTACTTAAGTCGGCTTCGTGAATTTTGTATTTAATTCCGATGCAATTTCTGTGTCTCATCATCAATAAGAAGGGCCAAGGGATACACTAAACGTGAAGTGAAGAATCGATATCTAAAACTGGTTTCACAGGAAAGGCTCAGATCATAGAATGTAAGAAGAGTCATGCTTCTTGTACTTAAGTCGGCATTGTGCCTTTCGTATTTAATTCCGATGCTATATCTGTGTTTTATCGTCAATAAGTAGGTCCAAGGGATGCAGTAAACATGAAGTGAAGCATCGGAATCTAAAAATGGTCTCACAGGAAAGGTTAAAACGTAGACCGTAAGAAGAGTCAGTCTTCTTGTACTTAAGTCTTCATTGTGCCTTATGTATTTACTTCCGAAGCAATTTCTGTGTTTCATCGTCAATAATATGGTCCAAGGGTACAGTACACCTGAAGTGAACTTTCGGAATCTAAAACTGGTCTCACAGGAAAGGATCAATTCATTGAAAGTAAGAAGAGTCAGTCTACTTGTACTTAAGTCGACATTGTGCATTTTGTATTTAATTTCAATGCAATTTCTGTGTTTCGTTGTCAATAAGAAGGTCCAAGAGATACACTAACGATGAAGTGAAGCATCGATATCTAAAACTGGTCTCACAGGGAAGGTTCAGAACAAAAACAGTAAGAAGAGTCAGTCTTATTGTACTTAAGTCGGCATTGTGCCTTTTGTATTTAATTCCGATGCAATTTCTATGTTTCATCGTCAATAAGAAGGTCGAAGGGATACAGTAAACCTCAAGTGAAGCATCGGAATCTAAAACTGGTCTCACAGGAAAGGCTCAGATCATAGACAGAGAGAAGAGTCAGACTTCTTGTACTGAAGTCGGCATTGTGCCTTTTTTATTTATTTCCGAAGCAATTTCTGTGTTTCATCGTCAATTAAAAGGGCTGAGGTATACAGTGAACCTGAAGTGAAGCATCGGAATCTAAAACTCGTCTCACAGGAAACGCTCAAATCATAGACCGTAAGAGGAGACTTTCATCTTCTCCTTACGTCTGCATTGTGCGTTTTGTATTTAATTCCGATGCAATATCCGTGTTTCATCGCCAATAAGAAGGTCCAAGGGATACACCAAACCTGAAGTGAAGCATCGATATCTGAAACTGGTCTCACAGGAAAGGCTCAAATGATAGAATGTAAGAAGAGTCAGGCCTCTTGTACTTATGTCGGCATTGTGCCTTTTGTATTTTATTTCGATGCAATTTCTGTGTTTCATCGTCAATAAGAAGGTCCAAGGGATACAGTAAACCTGAAGTGAAGCATCGGAATCTAATAATGGTCTCACAGGAAAGGTTGAAAACATAGACCGTAAGAAGAGTCAGCCTTCTTGTACTTATGTTTTCATTGTGTCTTTTGTATTTACTTCCTATGCATTATCTGTGTTTCATCGTCAATAAGAGGCACCAAGGGAAACAGTAAACCAGAAGTGGAGCATCGGAATCTAAATCTGGTCTCACAGGAAAGGTTCAAAACATAGACAGTAAGAAGACTCAGTCTTTTTGTACTTAAGTCGGCATTGTGCTTTTGTATTTAATTCCGATGCAATTTCTATGTTTCATCGTCAATAAGAAGGTCGAAGGGATACAGTAAACCTGAAGTGAAGCATCGGAATCTAAAACTGGTCTCACAGGAAAGGCTAAGATCATAGACAGAAAGAAGAGTCAGAATTCTTGTACTTAAGTCGGCATTGTGCCTTTTGTATTTAATTCCAATGCAATTTCTGTGTTTCATCGTCAATAAGAAGGTCCAAGGTATACAGTGAACCTGAAGTGAAGCATCGGAATCTAAAACAGGTCTCACAGGATAGGTTCAAAACATAGACAGTAAGAAGACTCAGTCTTCTTGTACTTAAGTCGGCATTAAGCCTTTTTTATTTTTTTCCGATGCAATTTATGTGTTCCATCGGCTATTAGAAGGTCCACGGGATACCGTAAACCTGAAGTGAAGCATCGGAATCGAAAACTGGTCTCACAGGGGTGGTTCACATCATAGACAGTAGGAAAAGACATTTCTCTTGTTCTTACGTCGGCATTGTTCCTTTTGTATTTAATTCCGATGCAATTTCCGTGTTTCATCGTCAATAAGAAGGTCCAAAGGATACAGTAAACCTGAAGTACAGCATCGGATTCTAAAACTGGTATCACTAAAAAGGTTCAAATCATAAGCAGTAAGAAGAGACATTTCTCATGTCCTTACGTCGGCATTGTGCCTTTTGTATTTAATTCCGATTCAATTTCCGTGTTTCATCGTCAATAAGAAAGACCAAGGGATACAGTAAACCTGAAGTGCAGCATCAGAATCTAAAACTGGTCTCACTAAAAAGGTTCAAATCATAGACAGTAAGAATACTCACTCCTCTTGTACTTATGTCGGCTTCGTGCCTGTTGTATTTAATTCCGATGCAATTTCTTTGTCTCATCATCAATAAGGATGGCCAAGGGATACAGTAAACCTGATGTGAAGCATCGGAATCTAAAACTGGACTCACAGGAATTGTTCAAAGCATAGACAGTAAGAAGAGTCAGTCTTCTTGTACTTAAGTCGGCATTGTGCATTTTGTACTTAATTCCGATGCAATTTCTGTGCCTCATTATCAATAAGAGGTTCCAAGGGATACAGTAAACCTGAAGTGTAGCACCGGAATCCAAAACTGGTCTCACAGGAAAGGCTCAAATCAAAGACACGAATAAGAGTCCGACTTCTTGTACTTAAATCGGCATAGTGCCTTTTGCATTTAATTCCGATGCAATTTCTGTGTTTCATCTTCAATAAGAAGGTCCAAGGTATACAGTAAACCTGAAGTGAAACATCGATATCTAAAACTGGTCTCACATTAAAGGTTCAGAAAAAAGACTGTAAGAAGAGTCAGTCTTCTTGTACTTCAGTCGGCATTGTGCCTTTTGTATTTAATTCCGATGCCATTTCTGTGTATCATCATCAATAAGAAGGTCCAAGGGATACAGTAAACCTGAGGTGCAGCATCGGAATCTAAAACTGGTCCCACAGGAAATGTTCAGAAAAATGACAGTAAGAAGAGTCAGTCTTCTTGTACTTCAGTCGGCGTTGTGCCTTTTGTATTTAATTCCGATTCCATTTCCGTGTTTCATCGTCAATAAGAAGGTACAAGGGATACACTAAACCTGAAGTGAAACATCGATATCTAAAACTGGTCTCACATTAAAGGTTCAGAAAAAAGACAATAAGAAGAGTCAGTCTACTTGTACTTAAGTCGGCATTGTGCATTTTGTATTTAATTTCGATGCAATTTCTGTGTTTCATTGTCAATAAGAATGTCCAACGGATTCAGTAAACGTGAAGTGAAGCTTCGGAACCGAGAAGTGATCCCACAGGAGAGGTTCAAAACATAGACAATAAGAAGAGTCAGTCTCCTTGCACTTTAGTCGGCATTGTGCCTTTTCTATTTAATTCCGATGCAGTTTCTGTGTTTCATCGTCAGTTAGGATGTCCAAGGTATACAGTAAACCTGAAGTGAAGCATCGGAATCTAAAAATGGTTTCACAGGAAAGGTTGAAAACATAGACAGTGAGAAGAGTCAGTCTTCTTGACTTAAGTCGGCATTTTGAATTTTGTATTTAATTCCGATGCAAATTCTATGTTTCATCGTCAATAAGAAGATCGAAGGGATACAGTAAACCTGAAGTGAAGCATCGGAATCTAAAACTGGTCTCACAGGAAAGGTTCAAATCATAGACAGTAAGAAGACACAGTCATCTTGTACTTAAGTCGGCTTTGTGCCTTTTGTATTTAATTCCGATGCTATTTCTGTGTTCCATCGGCATTTGGAAGGTCCAAGGGTTCCATAAACCTGAAGTGAAGCATCGGAATCTAAAACTAGTCTCACAGGAAAGGCTCAAATCATAGACAGAAAGAAGAGCCAGACTTCTTGTACTTATGTCGGCATTGTGCCTTTTGTATATAATTTCGATGCAATTTCTGTGTTTCATCGCCAATAAGATTGTCCAAGAGATTCAGTAAACCTGAAGTGAAGCATCAGAACCGAAAACTGATCCCACAGGAAAGGTTCAAAACATAGACAGTAAGAAGAGTCAGTCTTCTTGTACTTAAGTCGACATTGTGCCTTTTGTATTAAATTCCGATGCAGTTTCAGGGATTCATCGTCAATAAGAATGTCCAAGTGATACAGTATACCTGAAGTGAAGAATCGTAATGTAGAAATGGTTTCACAGGAAAGGTTGAAAACATAGACAGTAAGAAGAGTCAGTCTTCTTGTACTTAAGTCGGCATTTTGCCTTTAGTATTTAATTCCGATGCAATTTATGTGTTCCATCAGCTATTAGAAGGTCCAAGGGATACAGTAAACCTGAAGCGAA
The DNA here is from genome assembly GCF_021461385.2 of Schistocerca piceifrons. NCBI lineage: Eukaryota > Metazoa > Arthropoda > Insecta > Orthoptera > Acrididae > Schistocerca > Schistocerca piceifrons. Next base: position 839,099,727 of record NC_060141.1, read on the forward strand.
GCATCGGAATCTAAAACTGGTCATACAGGGAAGGCTCATATCATAGCCAGTAAGAAGAGACATTTCTCTTGTTCTTACGTCGTCATTGTGCCTTTTGTATTTAATTCCGATGCAATTACTGTGTCTCATCATCATTAAGAAGGGCCAAGGGATACAGTAAACCTGAAGTTAAGCATCGGAATCTAATACTGGACTCACAGGAATGGTTTAAAACATAGACAGTATGAAGAGTCAGTCTTCTTGTACATAAGTTGGCATTGTGTCTTTTGTATTTAATTCCTATGCAATTTCTGTGTCTCATTATCAATTAGAGGGGCGAAGGGATACAGTAAATCTGAAGTGTAGCATCGGAATCCAAAATTGGTCTCACAGGAAAGGCTCAAATCAAAGACTGGAAGAAGAGTCAGACTTCTTGTACTTAAATCGGCATAGTGCCTTTTGCATTTAATTCCGATGCAATTTCTTTGTTTCATCTTCAATAAGAAGGTCCAAGGTATACAGTAAACCTGAAGTGATGCATCGGAATCTAAAACTCGTCTCACAGGAAAGGTTCTAATCATAGACCAAAGAAGAGACATTGCTCTTGTACTTACGTCTGCATTGTGCCTTTTGTATTTATTTCCGATGCCATTTCCGTGTTTCATCGTCAATAAGAAGGTCCAAGGGATACACTAAACCTGAAGTGAAACATCGATATCTAAAACTGGTCTCACATTAAAGGTTCAGAAGAAAGACTGTAAGAAGAGTCAGTCTTATTGTACTTTAGTCGGCATTGTGCCTTTTGTATTTATTTCCGATGCAATTTCTGTGTATCATCATCAATAAGAAGCTCCAAGGGATACAGTAAACCTGAAGTGCAGCATCGGAATCTAAAATTGGTCTCACAGGAAAGGTTCAGAAAAATGACAGTAAGAAGAGTCAGTCTTCTTGTACTTCAGTCGGCGTTGCTCCTTTTGTATTTAATTTCGATGCAATTTCTGTGTATCATCGTCAATAAGAAGGTCCAAGGGATGCAGTAAACATGAAGTGAAGCATCGGAATCTAAAAATGGTCTCACAGGAAAGATTGACACATAGACCGTAGGAAGAGTCAGTCTTCTTGTACTTAAGTCTTCATTGTGCCTTTTGTATTTACTTCCGAAGCAATTTCTGAGTTTCATCGTCAATAATATGGTCCAAGGGTACAGTACACCTGAAGTGAACTTTCGGAATCTAAAACTGGTCTCACAGGAAAGGTTCAATTCATTGACAGTAAGAAGAGTCAGTCTACTTGTACTTAAGTCGGCATTGTGCATTTTGTATTTAATTTCGATGCAATTTCTGTGTTTCATTGTCAATAAGAATGTCCAACGGATTCAGTAAACGTGAAGTGAAGCTTCGGAACCGAGAAGTGATCCCACAGGAGAGGTTCAAAACATAGACAATAAGAAGAGTCAGTCTCCTTGCACTTTAGTCGGCATTGTGCTTTTTCTATTTAATTCCGATGCAGTTTCTGTGTTTCATCGTCAGTTAGAATGTCCAAGGTATACAGTAAACCTGAAGTGAAGCATCGGAATCTAAAAATGGTTTCACAGGAAAGGTTGAAAACATAGACAGTGAGAAGAGTCAGTCTTCTTGACTTAAGTCGGCATTTTGAATTTTGTATTTAATTCCGATGCAAATTCTATGTTTCATCGTCAATAAGAAGATCGAAGGGATACAGTAAACCTGAAGTGAAGCATCGGAATCTAAAACTGGTCTCATAGGAAAGGTTCAAATCATAGACAGTAAGAAGACACAGTCATCTTGTACTTAAGTCGGCTTTGTGCCTTTTGTATTTAATTCCGATGCTATTTCTGTGTTCCATCGGCATTTGGAAGGTCCAAGGGTTCCATAAACCTGAAGTGAAGCATCGGAATCTAAAACTAGTCTCACAGGAAAGGCTCAAATCATAGACAGAAAGAAGAGCCAGACTTCTTGTACTTATGTCGGCATTGTGCCTTTTGTATATAATTTCGATGCAATTTCTGTGTTTCATCGCCAATAAGATTGTCCAAGAGATTCAGTAAACCTGAAGTGAAGCATCAGAACCGAAAACTGATCCCACAGGAAAGGTTCAAAACATAGACAGTAAGAAGAGTCAGTCTTCTTGTACTTAAGTCGGCATTGTGCCTTTTGTATTAAATTCCGATGCAGTTTCAGGGATTCATCGTCAATAAGAATGTCCAAGTGATACAGTAAACCTGAAGTGAAGAATCGTAATGTAGAAATGGTTTCACAGGAAAGGTTGAAAACATAGACAGTAAGAAGAGTCAGTCTTCTTGTACTTAAGTCGGCATTTTGCTTTTAGTATTTAATTCCGATGCAATTTATGTGTTCCATCGGCTATTAGAAGGTCCAAGGGATACAGTAAACCTGAAGCGAAGCATCGGAATCTAAAACTGGTCATACAGGGAAGGCTCATATCATAGCCAGTAAGAAGAGACATTTCTCTTGTTCTTACGTCGTCATTGTGCCTTTTGTATTTAATTCCGATGCAATTTCTGTGTTTCATCATCAATAAGAAGGGCCAAGGGACACAGTAAACCTGAAGTGAAGCATCGGAATCTAAAAGTGGCCTCACAGGAATTGCTCTAAGCATAGACAGTAAGAAGAGTCAGTCGTATTGTTCTTAAGTCGGCATTGTGCCATTTGTATTTAATTCTGATGCAATTTTTGTGTTTCATCGTCAATAAGAAGGTCCAAGGTATACAGTAAATCTGAAGTGAAGCATCGGAATCTAAAACAGGTCTCACAGGATAGGTTCAAAACATAGACAGTAAGAAGACGCAGTCTTCTTGTACTTAAGTCGGCATTTTCCCTTTTGTATTTATTTCCGATGCAATTTATGTGTTCCTTCGGCTATTAGAAGGTCCAAGGGATACAGTAAACCTGAAGTGAAGCATCGGAATCTAAAACTGGTCTCACATGGGTGGTTCAAATAATAGACAGTAAGAAGAGACATTTCTCTTGTTCTTACGTCGGCATTGTGCCTTTTGTATTTAATTCCGATGCAATTTCCGTGTTTCATCGTCAATAAGAAAGTCCAAGGGATACAGTAAACCTGAAGTGCAGCATCGGAATGTAAAACTGGTATCACTAAAAAGGTTCAAATCAAAGACAGTAAGAAGAGACGTTTCTCATGTTCTTACGTCGGCATTGTGCCTTTTGTATTTAATTCCGATTCAATTTCCGTGTTTCATCGTCAATAAGAAAGACCAAGGGATACAGTAAACCTGAAGTGCAGCATCAGAATCTAAAACTGGTCTCACTAAAAAGGTTCAAATCATAGACAGTAAGAATACTCACTCCTCTTGTACTTATGTCGGCTTCGTGCCTGTTGTATTTAATTCCGATGCAATTTCTTTGTCTCATCATCAATAAGGATGGCCAAGGGATACAGTAAACCTGATGTGAAGCATCGGAATCTAAAACTGGACTCACAGGAATTGTTCAAAGCATAGACAGTAAGAAGAGTCAGTCTTCTTGTACTTAAGTCGGCATTGTGCATTTTGTACTTAATTCCGATGCAATTTCTGTGCCTCATTATCAATAAGAGGTTCCAAGGGATACAGTAAACCTGAAGTGTAGCACCGGAATCCAAAACTGGTCTCACAGGAAAGGCTCAAATCAAAGACACGAATAAGAGTCCGACTTCTTGTACTTAAATCGGCATAGTGCCTTTTGCATTTAATTCCGATGCAATTTCTGTGTTTCATCTTCAATAAGAAGGTCCAAGGTATACAGTAAACCTGAAGTGAAACATCGATATCTAAAACTGGTCTCACATTAAAGGTTCAGAAAAAAGACTGTAAGAAGAGTCAGTCTTCTTGTACTTCAGTCGGCATTGTGCCTTTTGTATTTAATTCCGATGCCATTTCTGTGTATCATCATCAATAAGAAGGTCCAAGGGATACAGTAAACCTGAGGTGCAGCATCGGAATCTAAAACTGGTCCCACAGGAAATGTTCAGAAAAATGACAGTAAGAAGAGTCAGTCTTCTTGTACTTCAGTCGGCGTTGTGCCTTTTGTATTTAATTCCGATTCCATTTCCGTGTTTCATCGTCAATAAGAAGGTACAAGGGATACACTAAACCTGAAGTGAAACATCGATATCTAAAACTGGTCTCACATTAAAGGTTCAGAAAAAAGACAATAAGAAGAGTCAGTCTACTTGTACTTAAGTCGGCATTGTGCATTTTGTATTTAATTTCGATGCAATTTCTGTGTTTCATTGTCAATAAGAATGTCCAACGGATTCAGTAAACGTGAAGTGAAGCTTCGGAACCGAGAAGTGATCCCACAGGAGAGGTTCAAAACATAGACAATAAGAAGAGTCAGTCTCCTTGCACTTTAGTCGGCATTGTGCCTTTTCTATTTAATTCCGATGCAGTTTCTGTGTTTCATCGTCAGTTAGGATGTCCAAGGTATACAGTAAACCTGAAGTGAAGCATCGGAATCTAAAAATGGTTTCACAGGAAAGGTTGAAAACATAGACAGTGAGAAGAGTCAGTCTTCTTGACTTAAGTCGGCATTTTGAATTTTGTATTTAATTCCGATGCAAATTCTATGTTTCATCGTCAATAAGAAGATCGAAGGGATACAGTAAACCTGAAGTGAAGCATCGGAATCTAAAACTGGTCTCACAGGAAAGGTTCAAATCATAGACAGTAAGAAGACACAGTCATCTTGTACTTAAGTCGGCTTTGTGCCTTTTGTATTTAATTCCGATGCTATTTCTGTGTTCCATCGGCATTTGGAAGGTCCAAGGGTTCCATAAACCTGAAGTGAAGCATCGGAATCTAAAACTAGTCTCACAGGAAAGGCTCAAATCATAGACAGAAAGAAGAGCCAGACTTCTTGTACTTATGTCGGCATTGTGCCTTTTGTATATAATTTCGATGCAATTTCTGTGTTTCATCGCCAATAAGATTGTCCAAGAGATTCAGTAAACCTGAAGTGAAGCATCAGAACCGAAAACTGATCCCACAGGAAAGGTTCAAAACATAGACAGTAAGAAGAGTCAGTCTTCTTGTACTTAAGTCGACATTGTGCCTTTTGTATTAAATTCCGATGCAGTTTCAGGGATTCATCGTCAATAAGAATGTCCAAGTGATACAGTATACCTGAAGTGAAGAATCGTAATGTAGAAATGGTTTCACAGGAAAGGTTGAAAACATAGACAGTAAGAAGAGTCAGTCTTCTTGTACTTAAGTCGGCATTTTGCCTTTAGTATTTAATTCCGATGCAATTTATGTGTTCCATCGGCTATTAGAAGGTCCAAGGGATACAGTAAACCTGAAGCGAAGCATCGGAATCTAAAACTGGTCATACAGGGAAGGCTCATATCATAGCCAGTAAGAAGAGACATTTCTCTTGTTCTTACGTCGTCATTGTGCCTTTTGTATTTAATTCCGATGCAATTACTGTGTCTCATCATCATTAAGAAGGGCCAAGGGATACAGTAAACCTGAAGTTAAGCATCGGAATCTAATACTGGACTCACAGGAATGGTTTAAAACATAGACAGTAAGAAGAGTCAGTCTTCTTGTACATAAGTTGGCATTGTGTCTTTTGTATTTAATTCCTATGCAATTTCTGTGTCTCATTATCAATTAGAGGGGCGAAGGGATACAGTAAATCTGAAGTGTAGCATCGGAATCCAAAATTGGTCTCACAGGAAAGGCTCAAATCAAAGACTGGAAGAAGAGTCAGACTTCTTGTACTTAAATCGGCATAGTGCCTTTTGCATTTAATTCCGATGCAATTTCTTTGTTTCATCTTCAATAAGAAGGTCCAAGGTATACAGTAAACCTGAAGTGATGCATCGGAATCTAAAACTCGTCTCACAGGAAAGGTTCTAATCATAGACCAAAGAAGAGACATTGCTCTTGTACTTACGTCTGCATTGTGCCTTTTGTATTTATTTCCGATGCCATTTCCGTGTTTCATCGTCAATAAGAAGGTCCAAGGGATACACTAAACCTGAAGTGAAACATCGATATCTAAAACTGGTCTCACATTAAAGGTTCAGAAGAAAGACTGTAAGAAGAGTCAGTCTTATTGTACTTTAGTCGGCATTGTGCCTTTTGTATTTATTTCCGATGCAATTTCTGTGTATCATCATCAATAAGAAGCTCCAAGGGATACAGTAAACCTGAAGTGCAGCATCGGAATCTAAAATTGGTCTCACAGGAAAGGTTCAGAAAAATGACAGTAAGAAGAGTCAGTCTTCTTGTACTTCAGTCGGCGTTGCTCCTTTTGTATTTAATTTCGATGCAATTTCTGTGTATCATCGTCAATAAGAAGGTCCAAGGGATGCAGTAAACATGAAGTGAAGCATCGGAATCTAAAAATGGTCTCACAGGAAAGATTGACACATAGACCGTAGGAAGAGTCAGTCTTCTTGTACTTAAGTCTTCATTGTGCCTTTTGTATTTACTTCCGAAGCAATTTCTGAGTTTCATCGTCAATAATATGGTCCAAGGGTACAGTACACCTGAAGTGAACTTTCGGAATCTAAAACTGGTCTCACAGGAAAGGTTCAATTCATTGACAGTAAGAAGAGTCAGTCTACTTGTACTTAAGTCGGCATTGTGCATTTTGTATTTAATTTCGATGCAATTTCTGTGTTTCATTGTCAATAAGAATGTCCAACGGATTCAGTAAACGTGAAGTGAAGCTTCGGAACCGAGAAGTGATCCCACAGGAGAGGTTCAAAACATAGACAATAAGAAGAGTCAGTCTCCTTGCACTTTAGTCGGCATTGTGCTTTTTCTATTTAATTCCGATGCAGTTTCTGTGTTTCATCGTCAGTTAGAATGTCCAAGGTATACAGTAAACCTGAAGTGAAGCATCGGAATCTAAAAATGGTTTCACAGGAAAGGTTGAAAACATAGACAGTGAGAAGAGTCAGTCTTCTTGACTTAAGTCGGCATTTTGAATTTTGTATTTAATTCCGATGCAAATTCTATGTTTCATCGTCAATAAGAAGATCGAAGGGATACAGTAAACCTGAAGTGAAGCATCGGAATCTAAAACTGGTCTCATAGGAAAGGTTCAAATCATAGACAGTAAGAAGACACAGTCATCTTGTACTTAAGTCGGCTTTGTGCCTTTTGTATTTAATTCCGATGCTATTTCTGTGTTCCATCGGCATTTGGAAGGTCCAAGGGTTCCATAAACCTGAAGTGAAGCATCGGAATCTAAAACTAGTCTCACAGGAAAGGCTCAAATCATAGACAGAAAGAAGAGCCAGACTTCTTGTACTTATGTCGGCATTGTGCCTTTTGTATATAATTTCGATGCAATTTCTGTGTTTCATCGCCAATAAGATTGTCCAAGAGATTCAGTAAACCTGAAGTGAAGCATCAGAACCGAAAACTGATCCCACAGGAAAGGTTCAAAACATAGACAGTAAGAAGAGTCAGTCTTCTTGTACTTAAGTCGGCATTGTGCCTTTTGTATTAAATTCCGATGCAGTTTCAGGGATTCATCGTCAATAAGAATGTCCAAGTGATACAGTAAACCTGAAGTGAAGAATCGTAATGTAGAAATGGTTTCACAGGAAAGGTTGAAAACATAGACAGTAAGAAGAGTCAGTCTTCTTGTACTTAAGTCGGCATTTTGCTTTTAGTATTTAATTCCGATGCAATTTATGTGTTCCATCGGCTATTAGAAGGTCCAAGGGATACAGTAAACCTGAAGCGAAGCATCGGAATCTAAAACTGGTCATACAGGGAAGGCTCATATCATAGCCAGTAAGAAGAGACATTTCTCTTGTTCTTACGTCGTCATTGTGCCTTTTGTATTTAATTCCGATGCAATTTCTGTGTTTCATCATCAATAAGAAGGGCCAAGGGACACAGTAAACCTGAAGTGAAGCATCGGAATCTAAAAGTGGCCTCACAGGAATTGCTCTAAGCATAGACAGTAAGAAGAGTCAGTCGTATTGTTCTTAAGTCGGCATTGTGCCATTTGTATTTAATTCTGATGCAATTTTTGTGTTTCATCGTCAATAAGAAGGTCCAAGGTATACAGTAAATCTGAAGTGAAGCATCGGAATCTAAAACAGGTCTCACAGGATAGGTTCAAAACATAGACAGTAAGAAGACGCAGTCTTCTTGTACTTAAGTCGGCATTTTCCCTTTTGTATTTATTTCCGATGCAATTTATGTGTTCCTTCGGCTATTAGAAGGTCCAAGGGATACAGTAAACCTGAAGTGAAGCATCGGAATCTAAAACTGGTCTCACATGGGTGGTTCAAATAATAGACAGTAAGAAGAGACATTTCTCTTGTTCTTACGTCGGCATTGTGCCTTTTGTATTTAATTCCGATGCAATTTCCGTGTTTCATCGTCAATAAGAAAGTCCAAGGGATACAGTAAACCTGAAGTGCAGCATCGGAATGTAAAACTGGTATTCTCATGTTCTTACGTCGGCATTGTGCCTTTTGTATTTAATTCCGATTCAATTTCCGTGTTTCATCGTCAATAAGAAAGACCAAGGGATACAGTAAACCTGAAGTGCAGCATCGGAATCTAAATTGGTCTCACTAAAAAGGTTCAAATCATAGACAGTAAGAAGACTCAGTCCTCTTGTACTTAATGTCGGCTTCGTGCCTTTTGTATTTAATTCCGATGCAATTTCTGTGTCTCATCATCATTAAGAAGGGCCAAGGGATACAGTAAACCTGAAGTTAAGCATCGGAATCTAATACTGGACTCACAGGAATGGTTTAAAACATAGACAGTAAGAAGAGTCAGTCTTCTTGTACATAAGTTGGCATTGTGTCTTTTGTATTTAATTCCTATGCAATTTCTGTGTCTCATTATCAATTAGAGGGGCGAAGGGATACAGTAAATCTGAAGTGTAGCATCGGAATCCAAAATTGGTCTCACAGGAAAGGCTCAAATCAAAGACTGGAAGAAGAGTCAGACTTCTTGTACTTAAATCGGCATAGTGCCTTTTGCATTTAATTCCGATGCAATTTCTTTGTTTCATCTTCAATAAGAAGGTCCAAGGTATACAGTAAACCTGAAGTGATGCATCGGAATCTTAAACTCGTCTCACAGGAAAGGTTCTAATCATAGACCAAAGAAGAGACATTGCTCTTGTACTTACGTCTGCATTGTGCGTTTTGTATTTATTTCCGATGCCATTTCCGTGTTTCATCGTCAATAAGAAGGTCCAAGGGATACACTAAACCTGAAGTGAAACATCGATATCTAAAACTGGTCTCACATTAAAGGTTCAGAAGAAAGACTGTAAGAAGAGTCAGTCTTATTGTACTTTAGTCGGCATTGTGCCTTTTGTATTTATTTCCGATGCAATTTCTGTGTATCATCATCAATAAGAAGCTTCAAGGGATACAGTAAACCTGAAGTGCAGCATCGGAATCTAAAATTGGTCTCACAGGAAAGGTTCAGAAAAATGACAGTAAGAAGAGTCAGTCTTCTTGTACTTCAGTCGGCGTTGCTCCTTTTGTATTTAATTCCGATGCAATTTCTGTGTATCATCGTCAATAAGAAGGTCCAAGGGATGCAGTAAACATGAAGTGAAGCATCAGAATCTAAAAATGGTCTCACAGGAAAGGTTGAAACATAGACCTTAAGAAGAGTCAGTCTTCTTGTACTTAAGTCTTCCTTGTGCCTTTTGTATTTACTTCAGATGCAATTTCTGTGTTTCATCGTCAATATTATGGTCCAAGGGTACAGTACACCTGAAGTGAACTTTCGGAATCTAAAACTGGTCTCACAGGAAAGGTTCAATTCATTGACAGTAAGAAGAGTCAGTCTACTTGTACTTAAGTCGGCATTGTGCATTTTGTATTTAATTTCGATGCAATTTCTGTGTTTCATTGTCAATAAGAATGTCCAAGGGATTCAGTAAACGTGAAGTGAATCATCGGAATCTAAAAATGGTTTCACAGGAATGGTTGAAAACATAGACAGTGAGAAAAGTCAGTCTTCTTGACTTAAGGCGCCATTTTGCCTTTTGTATTTAATTCCAATGCAAGTTCTATATTTCATCGTCAATAAGAAGATCGAAGGGATACAGTAAACCTGAAGTGAAGCATCGGAATCTAAAACTGGTCTCACAGGGAAGGTTCAAATCATAGACAGTAAGAAGACACAGTCTTCTTGTACTTAAGTCGGCTTTGTGACTATTGAATTTAATTCCGATGCCATTTCTGTGTTCCATCGACATTTGGAAGGTCCAAGGGTTACAGTAAACCTGAAGTGAAGCATCGGAATATAAAACTGATCTCACAGGAAAGGTTCAAATCATAGACAGTAAGAAGAGTCAGTCTTCTTGTACTTAGTTCGGCATTGTGCGTTTTGTAATTCATTTCGATGCAATGTCCACGAAATTCAGTAAACCTGAAGTGAAGCATCGGAACCGAAAACTGATCCCACAGGAAAGGTTCAAAACATAGACAGTAAGAAGAGTCAGTCTTCTTGTACTTAAGTCGGCATTGTGCCTTTCGTATTAAATTCCAATGCAGTTTCAGTGTTTCATCGTCAATGAGAATGTCCAAGGGATACGGTAAACCTGAAGTGAAGCATCGGAATCTAAAAATGGTCTCACAGGAAAGGTTGAAAACATAGACCGTAAGAAGAGTCATTCTTCTTGTACTTAAGTCATCATTATGCCTTTTGTATTTACTTCCGATGCAATTTCTGTGTTTCATCGTCAATAAGTAGGTCGAAGGGATACAGTAAACCTGAAGTGAAGAATCGATATCTAAAACTGGTCTCACAGGAAAGGCTCAGATCATAGAATGTAAGAAGAGTCAGGCTTCTTGTACTTAAGTCGGCATTGTGCCTTTTGTATTTAATTCCGATGCTATATCTGTGTTTCATCGTCAATAAGTAGGTCCAAGGGATACAGTAAACATGAAGTGAAGGATCGGAATCTAAAAATGGTCTCACAGGAAAGATTGACACATAGACCGTAAGACGAGTCAGTCTTCTTGTACTTAAGTCTTCATTGTGCCTTTTGTATTTACTTCCGAAGCAATTTCTGAGTTTCATCGTCAATAATATGGTCCAAGGGTACAGTACACCTGAAGTGAACTTTCGGAATCTAAAACTGGTCTCACAGGAAAGGTTCAATTCATTGACAGTAAGAAGAGTCAGTCTACTTGTACTTAAGTCGGCATTGTGCATTTTGTATTTAATTTCGATGCAATTTCTGTGTTTCATTGTCAATAAGAATGTCCAACGGATTCAGTAAACGTGAAGTGAAGCTTCGGAACCGAGAAGTGATCCCACAGGAGAGGTTCAAAACATAGACAATAAGAAGAGTCAGTCTCCTTGCACTTTAGTCGGCATTGTGCCTTTTCTATTTAATTCCGATGCAGTTTCTGTGTTTCATCGTCAGTTAGAATGTCCAAGGTATACAGTAAACCTGAAGTGAAGCATCGGAATCTAAAAATGGTTTCACAGGAAAGGTTGAAAACATAGACAGTGAGAAGAGTCAGTCTTCTTGACTTAAGTCGGCATTTTGAATTTTGTATTTAATTCCGATGCAAATTCTATGTTTCATCGTCAATAAGAAGATCGAAGGGATACAGTAAACCTGAAGTGAAGCATCGGAATCTAAAACTGGTCTCACAGGAAAGGTTCAAATCATAGACAGTAAGAAGACACAGTCATCTTGTACTTAAGTCGGCTTTGTGCCTTTTGTATTTAATTCCGATGCTATTTCTGTGTTCCATCGGCATTTGGAAGGTCCAAGGGTTCCATAAACCTGAAGTGAAGCATCGGAATCTAAAACTAGTCTCACAGGAAAGGCTCAAATCATAGACAGAAAGAAGAGCCAGACTTCTTGTACTTATGTCGGCATTGTGCCTTTTGTATACAATTTCGATGCAATTTCTGTGTTTCATCGCCAATAAGATTGTCCAAGAGATTCAGTAAACCTGAAGTGAAGCATCAGAACCGAAAACTGATCCCACAGGAAAGGTTCAAAACATAGACAGTAAGAAGAGTCAGTCTTCTTGTACTTAAGTCGGCATTGTGCCTTTTGTATTAAATTCCGATGCAGTTTCAGGGATTCATCGTCAATAAGAATGTCCAAGTGATACAGTAAACCTGAAGTGAAGAATCGTAATGTAGAAATGGTTTCACAGGAAAGGTTGAAAACATAGACAGTAAGAAGAGTCAGTCTTCTTGTACTTAAGTCGGCATTTTGCCTTTAGTATTTAATTCCGATGCAATTTATGTGTTCCATCGGCTATTAGAAGGTCCAAGGGATACAGTAAACCTGAAGCGAAGCATCGGAATCTAAAACTGGTCATACAGCGAAGGCTCATATCATAGCCAGTAAGAAGAGACATTTCTCTTGTTCTTACGTCGTCATTGTGCCTTTTGTATTTAATTCCGATGCAATTTCTGTGTTTCATCATCAATAAGAAGGGCCAAGGGACACAGTAAACCTGAAGTGAAGCATCGGAATCTAAAAGTGGCCTCACAGGAATTGCTCTAAGCATAGACAGTAAGAAGAGTCAGTCGTCTTGTTCTTAAGTCGGCATTGTGCCATTTGTATTTAATTCTGATGCAATTTTTGTGTTTCATCGTCAATAAGAAGGTCCAAGGTATACAGTAAACCTGAAGTGAAGCATCGGAATCTAAAACAGGTCTCACAGGATAGGTTCAAAACATAGACAGTAAGAAGACGCAGTCTTCTTGTACTTAAGTCGGCATTTTCCCTTTTGTATTTATTTCCGATGCAATTTATGTGTTCCATCGGCTATTAGAAGGTCCAAGGGATACAGTAAACCTGAAGTGAAGCATCGGAATCTAAAACTGGTCTCACATGGGTGGTTCAAATAATAGACAGTAGGAAGAGACATTTCTCTTGTTCTTACGTCGGCATTGTGCCTTTTGTATTTAATTCCGATGCAATTTCCGTGTTTCATCGTCAATAAGAAAGTCCAAGGGATACAGTTAACCTGAAGTGCAGCATCGGAATGTAAAACTGGTATCACTAAAAAGGTTCAAATCAAAGACAGTAAGAAGAGACGTTTCTCATGTTCTTACGTCGGCATTGTGCCTTTTGTATTTAATTCCGAATCAATTTCCGTGTTTCATCGTCAATAAGAAAGACCAAGGGATACAGTAAACCTGAAGTGCAGCATCGGAATCTAAATTGGTCTCACTAAAAAGGTTCAAATCATAGACAGTAAGAAGACTCAGTCCTCTTGTACTTAATGTCGGCTTCGTGCCCTTTGTATTTAATTCCGATGCAATTTCTGTGTCTCATCATCATTAAGAAGGGCCAAGGGATACAGTAAACCTGAAGTTAAGCATCGGAATCTAATACTGGACTCACAGGAATGGTTTAAAACATAGACAGTAAGAAGAGTCAGTCTTCTTGTACATAAGTTGGCATTGTGTCTTTTGTATTTAATTCCTATGCAATTTCTGTGTCTCATTATCAATTAGAGGGGCGAAGGGATACAGTAAATCTGAAGTGTAGCATCGGAATCCAAAATTGGTCTCACAGGAAAGGCTCAAATCAGAGACTGGAAGAAGAGTCAGACTTCTTGTACTTAAATCGGCATAGTGCCTTTTGCATTTAATTCCGATGCAATTTCTTTGTTTCATCTTCAATAAGAAGGTCCAAGGTATACAGTAAACCTGAAGTGATGCATCGGAATCTAAAACTCGTCTCACAGGAAAGGTTCTAATCATAGACCAAAGAAGAGACATTGCTCTTGTACTTACGTCTGCATTGTGCCTTTTGTATTTATTTCCGATGCCATTTCCGTGTTTCATCGTCAATAAGAAGGTCCAAGGGATACACTAAACCTGAAGTGAAACATCGATATCTAAAACTGGTCTCACATTAAAGGTACAGAAGAAAGACTGTAAGAAGAGTCAGTCTTATTGTACTTTAGTCGGCATTGTGCCTTTTGTATTTATTTCCGATGCAATTTCTGTGTATCATCATCAATAAGAAGCTCCAAGGGATACAGTAAACCTGAAGTGCAGCATCGGAATCTAAAATTGGTCTCACAGGAAAGGTTCAGAAAAATGACAGTAAGAAGAGTCAGTCTTCTTGTACTTCAGTCGGCGTTGCTCCTTTTGTATTTAATTCCGATGCAATTTCTGTGTATCATCGTCAATAAGAAGGTCCAAGGGATGCAGTAAACATGAAGTGAAGCATCAGAATCTAAAAATGGTCTCACAGGAAAGGTTGAAATCATAGACCGTAAGAAGAGTCATTCTTCTTGTACTTAAGTCATCATTTTGCCTTTTGTATTTACTTCCGATGCAATTTCTGTGTTTCATCGTCAATAAGAAGGTCGAAGTGATACAGTAAACCTGAAGTGAAGCATCGGAATCTAAAACTGGCCTCACAGGAAAGGTTCAAATCATAGACAGTAAGTAGACTCAGTCCTCTTGTACTTCAGTCGGCTTTGTGAAATTAGTATTTAATTCCGATGCAATTTCTGTGTCTCATCATCAATAAGAAGGGCCAAGGGATACACTAAACCTGAAGTGAAGAATCGATATCCAAAACTGGTGTCACAGGAAAGGATCAGATCATAGAATGTAAGAAGAGTCAGGGTTCTTGTACTTACGTCGGCATTGTGCCTTTTGTATTTAATTCCGAAGCTATATCTGTGTTTCATCGTCAATAAGTAGGTCCAAGGGATACAGTAAACATGAAGTGAAGCATCGGAATCTAAAAATGGTCTCACAGGAAAGGTTGAAACATAGACCGTAAGAAGAGTCAGTCTTCTTGTACTTAAGTCTTCCTTGTGCCTTTTGTATTTACTTCAGATGCAATTTCTGTGTTTCATCGTCAATATTATGGTCCAAGGGTACAGTACACCTGAAGTGAACTTTCGGAATCTAAAACTGGTCTCACAGGAAAGGTTCAATTCATTGACAGTAAGAAGAGTCAGTCTACTTGTACTTAAGTCGGCATTGTGCATTTTGTATTTAATTTCGATGCAATTTCTGTGTTTCTTTGTCAATAAGAATGTCCAAGGGATTCAGTAAACTTGAAGTGAATCATCGGAATCTAAAAATGGTTTCACAGGAATGGTTGAAAACATAGACAGTGAGAAAAGTCAGTCTTCTTGACTTAAGGCGCCATTTTGCCTTTTGTATTTAATTCCAATGCAAGTTCTATATTTCATCGTCAATAAGAAGATCGAAGGGATACAGTAAACCTGAAGTGAAGCATCGGAATCTAAAACTGGTCTCACAGGAAAGGTTCAAATCATAGACAGTAAGAAGACACAGTCTTCTTGTACTTAAGTCGGCTTTGTGACTATTGAATTTAATTCCGATGCCATTTCTGTGTTCCATCGACATTTGGAAGGTCCAAGGGTTACAGTAAACCTGAAGTGAAGCATCGGAATATAAAACTGATCTCATAGGAAAGGTTCAAATCATAGACAGTAAGAAGAGTCAGTCTTCTTGTACTTAGTTCGGCATTGTGCGTTTTGTAATTCATTTCGATGCAATGTCCACGAAATTCAGTAAACCTGAAGTGAAGCATCGGAACCGAAAACTGATCCCACAGGAAAGGTTCAAAACATAGACAGTAAGAACAGTCAGTCTTCTTGTACTTAAGTCGGCATTGTGCCTTTCGTATTAAATTCCAATGCAGTTTCAGTGTTTCATCGTCAATGAGAATGTCCAAGGGATACGGTAAACCTGAAGTGAAGCATCGGAATCTAAAAATGGTTTCACAAGAAAGGTTGAAAACATAGACAGTAAGAAGAGTCAGTCTTCTTGTACTTAAGTCGGCATTTTGCCTTTTGTATTTAATTCCGATGCTATTTCTATGTTTTATCGTCAATAAGAAGGTCGAAGGGATACAGTTAACCTGAAGTGGAGCTTCGGAATCTAAAACTGGTCTCACAGGAAAGGTTGAAATCATAGACAGTAAGAAGACTCAGTCCTCTTGTACTTAAGTCGGCATTTTGCTTTAGTATTTAATTCCGATGCAATTTATGTGTTCCACCGGCTATTAAAAGGTCCAAGGGATACAGTAAACCTGAAGCGAAGCATCGGAAACTAAAACTGGTCATACAGGGAAGGTTCATACCATAGACAGTAAGAAGAGACATTTCTCTTGTTCTTACGTCGGCATTGTGCCTTTTGTATTTAATTCCGATGCAATTTCCGCGTTTCATCGTCAATAAGAAAGCCCAAGGGATACAGTAAACCTGAAGTGAAGCATCGGAATCTAAAACTGATCTCACAGGAAAGGTTCAAATCATAGACAGTAAGTAGAGTCAGTCTTCTTGTACTTAGTTCGGCATTGTGCGCTTTGTAATTCATTTCGATGCAATTACTGTGTGTCATTGTCAATAAGAAGGTCCAAGGGATTCAGTAAACCTGAAGTGAAGCATCAGAGCCTAAAACTGATAACACAGGAAAGGTTCAAAACATAGACAGTAAGAAGAGTCAGTCTTCTTGTACTTAAGTCGGCATTTTGCTTTAGTATTTAATTCCGATGCAATTTATGTGTTCCATCGGCTATTAGAAGGTCCAAGGGAAACAGTAAACCTGAAGCGAAGCATCGGAAACTAAAACTGGTCATACAGGGTAGGGTCATATCATAGCCAGTAAGAAGAGTCATTTCTCTTGTTCTTACGTTAGCATTGTGCCTTTTGTATTTAATTCCGAAGCAATTTCCGTGTTTCATCGTCAATAAGGTGGTCCAAGGGATACACTAAACCTGAAGTGAGCATCGATATTCGAATCTGGTCTCACAGGAAAGGCTCAAATCATAGAATGTAAGAAGAGTCAGGCTTCTTGTACTTATGTCGGCATTGCGCCTTTTGTATTTAATTTCGATGCAATTTCTGTTTTTCATCGTCAATATGAAGGTCCAAGGGATACAGTAAACCTCAAGTGAAGCATCGGAAACTAAAAATGGTCTCACAGGAAAGGTTGAAAACATAGACCGTAAGAAGAGTCAGTCTTCTTGTACTTAAGTTTTCATTGTGCCTTTTGTATTTACTTCCGATGCAATATCTGTGTTTCATCGACAATAAGGCACAACAAGGGATACAGTAAACCTGAAGTGAAGCATCGGAATCTAAAACTGGTCTCACAGGAAAGGCTCAGATCATAGACAGAAAGAAGAGTCAGACTTCTTGTACTTATGTCGGCATTGTGCCTTTTGTATTTAATTCCGATGCAATTTCTGTGTTTCATCGTCAATAAGAAGGTCCAAGGTATACAGTAAACCTGAAGTGAAACATCGGAATCTAAAACAGGTCTCACAGGATGGGTTCAAAACATAGACAGTAAGAAGACTCAGTCTTCTTGTACTTAAGTCGGCATTTTCCCTTTTGTATTTATTTCCGATGCAATTTATGTGTTCCATCGGCTATTAGAAGGTCCAAGGGATACAGTAAACCTGAAGTGAAGCATCGGAATCTAAAACTGGTCTCACAGGGGTGGTTCAAATCATAGACAGTAGGAAGAGACATTTCTCTTGTCCTCACGTCGGCATTGTGCCTTTTGTATTTAATTCCGATGCAATTTCCGTGTTTCATCGTCAATAAGAAGGTCCAAGGGATACAGTAAACCTGAAGTGCAGCATCGGAATCTAAAACTGGTATCACTAAAAAGGTTCAAATCATAGACAGTAAGAAGAGACATTTCTCATGTTCTTACGTCGGCATTGTGCCTTTTGTATTTAATTCCGATTCAATTTTCGTGTTTCATCGTCAATAAGAAAGCCTAAGGGATACAGAAAACCTGAAGTGCAGCATCGGAATCTAAAACTGGGCTCACTAAAAAGGTTCAAATCATAGACAGTAAGAAGACTCAGTCCTCTTGTACTTATGTCGGCTTCGTGCCTTTTGTATTTAATTCCGATGCAATTTCTGTGTCTCATCATCAATAAGAAGGGCCAAGGCATACAGTAAACCTGAAGTGAAGCATCGGAATCTAAAACTGGACTCACAGGAATGGTTCAAAGCATAGACAGTAAGAAAAGTCAGTCTTCTTGTACTTAAGTCGGCATTGTGCCTTTTGTATTTAATTCCGATGTAATTTCTGTGTCTCATTATTAATAAGAGGGGCCAAGGGATACAGTAAATTTGAAGTGTAGCATCGGAATCCAAAACTGGTCTCACAGGAAAGGCTCAAATCAAAGACAGGAAGAAGAGTCAGACTTCCTGTACTAAAATCGGCATAGTGCCTTTTGCATTTGATTCCGATGCAATTTCTGTGTTTCATCTTCAATAAGAAGTTCCAAGGTATACAGTAAACCTGAAGTGAAGCATCGGAATTTAAAACTCGTCTCACAGGAAAGGTTCTAATCATAGACCATAAGAAGAGACATTGCTCTTGTACTTACGTCTGCATTGTGCCTTTTGTATTTAATTCCGATGCAATTTCCGTCTTTCATCGTCAATAAGAAGGTCCAACGGATACACTAAACCTGAAGTGAAACATCGATATCTAAAACTGGTCTCACATTAATGGCTCAGAAAAAAGACTGTAAGAACAATCAGTCTTCTTGTACTTCAGTCGGCATTGTGCCTTTTGTATTTAACTCCGATGCGATTTCTGTGTATCATCGTCAAAAAGAAGGTCCAAGGGATACAGTAAACATGAAGTGAAGCATCTAAATCTAAAAATGCTCTCACAGGAAAGGTAGAAAACATAGACCGTAGGAAGAGTCATTCTTCTTGTAGTTGAGTCATCATTGTGCCTTTTGTATTTACTTCCGATGCAATTTCTATGTTTCATCGTCAATAAGAAGGTCGAAGGGATACAGTAAACCTGAAGTGAAGCATCGGAATCTAAAACTGGTCTCACAGGAAAGGTTCAAATCATACACAGTAAGAAGACTCAGTCCTCTTGTACTTAAGTCGGCTTTGTGAATTTTGTATTTAATTCCGATGCAATTTCTGTGTCTCATCATCAATAAGAAGGGCCAAGGGATACACTAAACCTGAAGTGAAGAATCGATATCTAAAACTGGTCTCACAGGAAGGGCTCAGATCATAGAATGTAAGAAGAGTCAGGCTTCTTGTACTTAAGTCGGCATTGTGCCTTTTGTATTTAATTCCGATGCTATATCTGTGTTTCATCGTCAATCAGTAGGTCCAAGGGATACAGTAAACATGAAGTGAAGCATCGGAATCTAAAAATGGTCTCACTAGAAGGGTTGAAACATAGACCGTATGAAGACTCAGTCTTCTTGTACTTAAGTCTTCATTGTGCCTTTTGCATTTACTTCCGAAGCAATTTCTGTGTTTCATCGTCAAAAATATGGTAAAAGGGTACAGTACACCTGAAGTGAACTTTCTGAATCTAAAACTGGTCTCACAGGAAAGGTTCAATTCATTGACAGTAAGAAGAGTCAGTCTACTTGTACTTAAGTCGGCATTGTGCATTTTGTATTTAATTTCAATGCAATTTCTGTGTTTCATTGTCAATAAGAATGTCCAAGGGATTCAGTAAAGGTGGAGTGAAGCATCGGAACCGAAAACTGATCCCACAGGAGAGGTTCAGAACATAGACAATAAGAAGAGTCAGTCTCCTTGCACTTAAGTCGGCATTGTGCATTTTCTATTTAATTCCGATGCAGTTTCTGTGTTTCATCGTCAATAAGAATGTCCAAGGGATACAGTAAACCTGAAGTGAAGCATCGGAATCAAAAAATGGCTTCACAGGAAAGGTTGAAATCATAGACAGTGAGAAGAGTCAGTCTTCTTGACTTCAGTCGGCATTTTGCCTTTTGTATTTAATTCCGATGCAATTTCTATGTTTCATCGTCAATAAGAAGGTCGAAGGGATACAGTAAACCTGAAGTGAAGCATCGGAATCCAAAACTGGTCTCACAGGAAAGGTTCAAATCATAGACAGTAAGAAGACACGGTCTCCTTGTACTTAAGTCGTCTTTGTGCCTTTTGTATTTAATTCCGATGCTATTTCTGTGTTCCATCGGCATTTGGAAGGTCCAAGGGATACAGTAAACCTGAAGTGAAGCATCGGAACCGAAAACTGATCCCACATGAAAGGTTCAAAACATAGACAGTAAGAAGAGTCACTCTTCTTGTACTTAAGTCGGCATTGTGCCTTTTGTGTTTAATTCCGATGCAGTTTCTGTGTTTCATCGTCATTAAGAAGGTCCAAGCCATACAGTAAACCTAAAGTGAAGCATCGGAAGCTAAAACTCGTCTCACAGGAAAGGTTCAAATCATAGACCGAAAGAAGAGACATTCATCTTGTCCTTACGTGTGCATTGTGCATTTTGTATTTAATTCCGATGCAATTTCCGTGTATCATCGTCAATAAGCAGGTCCAAGAGATACACTAAACCTGAAGTAAAGCATCGATATCTGAAACTGGTCTCACAGGAAAGGCTCAAATCATAGAATGTAAGAAGAGTCAGGACGCTTGTACTTAAGTCGGCATTGTGCCTTTTGTATTCATTTTCGATGCAATTTCTGTGTTTCATCGTCAATAAGAAGGTCCAAGGGATACAGTAAAGATGAAGTGAAGCATCGGAATCTAAAAATTGTCTCACAGGAAAGTTTGAAAACATAGACCGTAAGAAGAGTCAGTCTTCTTGTTCTTAAGTTTTCATTGTGCCTTTTGTATTTACTTCCGATGCAGTTTCTGTGTTTCATCGTCAATAAGAATGTCCAAGGGATACAGTACACCTGAAGTGAAGCATCGGAACCTAAAACTGGTCTCACAGGAAAGGTTCAAATCATAGACAGTAAGAAGACACAGTCTTCTTGTACTTAAGCCGTCTTTGTGCCTTTTGTATTTGATTCCGATGCAATTTATGTCTTCCATTGGCTATTAGAAGGTCCAAGGGATACAGTAAACCTGAAGTGAAGCACCGGAATCTAAATCTGGTCTCACAGGGAAGGTCCAAATCATAGACAGTGAGAAAAGACATTTCTCTTGTTCTTACGTCGGCATTGTGCCTTTTGTATTTAATTCCGATGCAATTTCTGCGTTTCATAATCAATAAGAAGGTCCAATTGATACAGTAAAGATGAAGTGAGGCATCGGAATCTAAAAATTGTCTCACAGGAAAGGTTCAAATCATAGACAGTAAGAGGACTCAGTCTTCTTGTACTTAAGTCGGCTTTGTGCCTTTTGTATTTTATTCTGATGCAATTTCTGTGTTCCATCGGCAATTGGAGGGTCCAAGTGATACAGTAAACCTGATGTGAAGCATCGGAATCCAAATCTGGTCTCACAGGAAAGGCTCAAATCATAGACAGAAGGAAGTGTCAGACTTCTTGTACTTAAGTCGGCATTGTGCCTTTTGTATTTAATTCCGATGCAATTGCTGTGGTTCATCGTCAATAAAAAGGTCCAAGGTATACAGTAAACCTGAAGTGAAGCATCGGAATCTAAGACTCGTCTCACAGGAAAGGTTCAAATCATAGACCATAAGAATAAACAATGCTCTTGTACTTACGTCTGCATTGTGCCTTTTGTATTTAATTCCGATGCAATGTCCGTGTTTCATCGTCAATAAGAAGGTCCAAGAGATACACTAACCATGAAGTGAAGCATCGATATCTAAAACTGGTCTCACAGGAAAGGATCAGAACAAAAACAGTAAAAAGAGTCAGTCTTCTTGTACTTCAGTGGGCATTGTGCCTTTTGTATTTAATTCCGAAGCAATTTCTGTGTATCATCGTCATTAAGAACGTCCAAGGGATACAGTAAACCTGAAGTGCAGCATCGGATTATAAAAATGGTCTCAC
Source organism: Schistocerca piceifrons (assembly GCF_021461385.2). Lineage (NCBI taxonomy): Eukaryota > Metazoa > Arthropoda > Insecta > Orthoptera > Acrididae > Schistocerca > Schistocerca piceifrons. Next base: position 839,121,474 of record NC_060141.1, read on the forward strand.
AGAAAAGGTTGAAACATAGACCGTAAGAAGAGTCAGTCTTCTTGTACTTAAGTTTCCATTGTGTCTTTTGTATTTACTTCCAATGCATTATCTGTGTTTCATCGTCAGTAAGAGTCACCAAGGGAAACAGTAAACCTGAAGTGAAGCATCGGAATCTAAAACTGGTCTCACAGGAAAGGTTCAAAACATAGACAGTAAGAGGACTCAGTCTTTATGTACTTAAGTCGGCATTGTGCCTTTTGCATTTAATTCCGATGCAATTTCTATGTTTCATCGTCAATAAGAAGGTCGAAGGGATACAGTAAACCTGAAGTGAAGCATCGGAATCTAAAACTGGTCTCACAGGAAAGGCTCAGATCATAGACAGAAAGAAGAGTCGGACTTCTTGTACTTAAGTCGGCATTGTGCCTTTTGTATTTAATTCCGATGCAATTTCTGAGTTTCATCGTCAATAAGAAGGTCCAAGGTATACAGTAAACCTGAAGTGAAGCATCGGAATCTAAAACAGGTCCCACAGGATAGGTTCAAAACGTAGACAGTAAGAACACTCATTCTTCTTGTACTTAAGTCGGCATTTTGCCTTTTGCATTTATTTCCGATGTAATTTATGTGTTCCATCGGCTATTAGAAGGTCCAAGGGATACAGTATACCTGAAGTGAAGCATCGGAATCTAAAACTGGTCTCACAGGGGTGGTTCAAATCATAGACAGTAGGAAGAGACATTTCTCTTGTTCTTACGTCGGCATTGTGCCTTTTGTATTTAATTCCGATGCAATTTCCGTGTTTCATCGTCAATAAGAAAGTCCAAAGGATACAGTAAACCTGAAGTGAAGCATCGGATCCTAAAACTGGTATCACTAAAAAGATTCAAATCATAGACAGTAAGAAGAGACATTTCTCATGTTCTTACGTCGGCATTGTGCCTTTTGTATTTAATTCCGATTCAATTTCCGTGTTTCATCGTCAATAAGAAAGACCAAGGGATACAGTAAACCCGAAGTGCAGCATCGGAATCTAAAACTGGTCTCACTAAAAAGGTTCAAATCATAGAAAGTAAGAAGAGTCCCTCTTCTTGTACTTAAGTCGGCATTGTGCATTTTGTATTTAAGTCCGATACAATTTCTGTGCCTCATTATCAATAAGAGGGGCCAAGGGATACAGTAAACCTGAAGTGTGGCATCGGAATCCAAAACTGGTCTCACAGGAAAGGCTCAAATCAAAGACAGGAAGAAGAGTCAGACTTCTTGTACTTAAATCGGCATAGTGCCTTTTGCATTTAATTCCAATGCAACTTCTTTGTTTCATCTTCAATAAGAAGGTCCAAGGTATGCAGTAAACCTGAAGTGAAGCATCGGAATCTAAAACTCGTCTCACAGGAAAGGTTCAAATCATAGACCAAAGAAGAGACATTGCTCTTGTACTTACGTCTGCATTGTGCCTTTTGTATTTAATTCCGTTGCCATTTCCGTGTTTCATCGTCAATAAGAAGGTCCAAGGGATACACTAAACCTGAAGTGAAACATCGATATCTAAAACTGGTCTCACATTAAAGGTTCAGAAAAAATACTGTAAGAAGAGTCAGTCTTCTTGTACTTCAGTCGGCATCGTGCCTTTTGTATTTATTTCCGATGCAATTTCTGTGTATCATCATCAATAAGAAGGTCCAAGGGATACAGTAAACCTGAGGTACAGCATCAGAATCTAAAATTGGTCGCACAGGAAAGGTTCAGAAGAATGACAGTAAGAAGAGTCAGTCTCCTTGCACTTAAGTCGGCATTGTGCCTTTTCTATTTAATTCCGATGCAGTTTCTGTGTTTCATCGTCAATTAGAATCTCCAAGGGATACAGTAAACCTGAAGTGAAGCATCGGAATCTAAAAATGGTTTCACAGGAAAGGTTGAAATCATAGACAGTGAGAAGAGTCAGTCTTCTTGACTTAAGTCTTCATTTTGAATTTTGTATTTAATTCCGATGCAAATTCTATGTTTCATCGTCAATAAGAAGATCGAAGGGATACAGTAAACCTGAAGTGAAGCATCGGAATCTAAAACTGGTCTCACAGGAAAGGTTCAAATCATAGACAGTAAGAAGACACAGTCTTCTTGTACTTAAGTCGGCTTTGTGCCTTTTGTATTTAATTCCGATGCTATTTCTGTGTTCCATCGGCATTTGGAAGGTCCAAGGGTTACAGTAAACCTGAAGTGAAGCATCGGAATCTAAAACTAGTCTCACAGGAAAGGCTCAAATCATAGACAGAAAGAAGAGCCAGACTTCTTGTACTTATGTCGACATTGTGCCTTTTGTATATAATTTCGATGCAATTTCTGTGTTTCATCGCCAATAAGATTGTCCAAGAGATTCAGTAAACCTTAAGTGAAGCATCGGAACCGAAAACTGATCCCACAGGAAAGGTTCAAAACATAGACAGTAAGAAGAGTCAGTCCTCTTGTACTTTAGTCGGCATTGTGCCTTTTGTATTAAATTCCGATGCAGTTTCAGTGTTTCATCGTCAATAAGAATGTCCAAGTGATACAGTAAACCTGAAGTGAAGAATCGGAATGTAGAAATGGTTTTGCAGGAAAGGTTGAAAACATAGACAGTAAGAAGAGTCAGTCTTCTTGTACTTAAGTCGGCATTTTGCCTTTAGTATTTAATTCCGATGCAATTTATGTGTTCCATCGCGTATTAGAAGGTCCAAGGGATACAGTAAACCGGAAGCGAAGCATCGGAATCTAAAACTGGTCATACAGGGAAGGTTCATATCATAGACAGTAAGAAGAGACATTTCTCTTGTTCTTACGTCGGCATTGTGCCTTTTGTATTTAATTCCGATGCAATTTCCGCGTTTCATCGTCAATACGAAAGTCCAAGGGATACAGTAAACCTGGAGTGAAGCATCGGAATCTAAAACTAGTCTCACAGGAAAGGTTCTAATCATAGACAGTAAGAAGAGTCAGTCTTCTTGTACTTAGTTCGGCATTGTGCGTTTTGTAATTCATTGAGATGCATTTACTGTGTGTCATCGTCAATAAGAAGGCCCAAGGGATTCAGTAAACCTGAAGTGAAGCATCGGAACCTAAAATGGATAACACAGGAAAGGTTTAAAACATAGACAGTAAGAAGAGTCAGTCTACTTGTACCTAAGTCGTCATTGTGCCTTTTCTATTTAATTCCGATGCAATTTCTGTGTTTCATCATCACTAAGAAGGGCCAAGGGACACAGTAAACCTGAAGTGAAGCATCGGAATCTAAAACTGGCGTCACAGGAATTGTTCAAAGCATAGACAGTAAGAAGAGTCAGTCTTCTTGTACTTAAGTCGGCATTGTTCCTTTCGTATTTAATTCCGATGCAGTTTCTGTATTTCATCGTCAATAAGAATGTCCAAGGGATACAGTAAACCTGAAGTGAAGCATCGGAATCTAAAAATTGTCTCACAGGAAAGGTTGAAATCATAGAGTAAGAAGAGTCAGTCTTCTTGTACTTAAGTCGGCATTGTGTCTTTTGTATTTAATTCCGATGCAATTCCTATGTTTCATCGTCAATAAGAAGGTCGAAGGGATACAGTAAAGCTGATGTGGAGCACCGGAATCTAAAACTGGTCTCACAGGAAAGGTTCAAATCATAGACAGTAAGAGGACTCAGTCATCTTGTACTTAAGTCGGCATTGTGCCTTTTGTATTTAATTCCGATGCATTTTTTGTGTATCATCGTCAATAAGAAGGTCCAAGGGATACAGTAAACCTGAAGTGCAGCATCGGAATCTAATACTGGTCTCACAGTAATGGTTCAGAACAATGACAGAGAGAAGAGTCAGTCTTCTTGTACGTCAGTCGGCATTGTGCCATTTGTATTTAATTTCGATGCAATTACTGTGTTTCATCGTCAATAAGAACGTCCAAGGGATTCAATAAACCTGAAGTGAAGCATCGGAACCGAAAACTGATCCCACAGGAAAGGTTCAAAACATAGACAGTAAGAAGACTCAGTCTTTTTGTACTTAAGTCGGCATTGTGCCTTTTGTATTTAATTCCGATGCAATTTCTATGTTTCATCGTCAATAAGAAGGTCGAAGGGATACAGTAAACCTGAAGTGAAGCATCGGAATCTAAAACTTGTCTCACAGGAAAGGCTCAGATCATAGAAAGAAAGAAGAGTCAGACTTCTTGTACTTAAGTCGGCATTGTGCATTTTGTATGTAATTCCGATGCAATTTCCGTGTTTCATCGTCAATAAGAAGTTCCAAGGTATACAGTAAACCTGAAGTGAAGCATCGGAATCTAAAACAGGTCTCACAGGATAGGTTCAAAACATAGACAGTAAGAAGACGCAGTCTTCTTGTACTTAAGTCGGCATTTTGCCTTTTGTATTTATTTCCGATGCAATTTATGTGTTCCATCAGCTATTAGAAGGTCCAAGGGATACAGTAAACCTGAAGTGAAGCATCGGAATCTAAAACTGGTCTCACAGGGGTGGTTCAAATCATAGACAGTAGGAAGAGACATTTCTCTTGTTCCTACGTCGGCATTGTGCCTTTTGTATTTAATTCCGATGCAATATCCGTGTTTCATCGTCAATAAGAAAGTCAAGGGATACAGTAAACCTGAAGTGCAGCATTGGAATGTAATACTGGTATCACTAAAAAGGTTCAAATCATAGACAGTAAGAAGGGACATTTCTCATGTTCTTACGTCGGCATTGTGCCTTTTGTATTTAATTCCGATTCAATTTCCGTGTTTCATCGTCAATAAGAAAGACCAAGGGATACAGTAAACCTGAAGTGCAGCATCGGAATCTAAATTGGTCTTACTAAAATGGTTCAAATCATAGACCGTAAGAAGAGTCATTCTTCTTGTACTTAAGTCATCATTGTGCCTTTTGTATTTACTTCCGATGTAATTTCTGTGTTTCATCGTCAATAAGAAGGTCGAAGGGATACAGTAAACCTGAAGTGAAGCATCGGAATCTAAAACTGGTCTCACAGGAAAGGTTCAAATCATAGACAGTAAGAAGACTCAGTCCTCTTGTACTTAAGTCGGCTTTGTGAATTTTGTATTTAATTCCGATGAAATTTCTGTGCCTCATCATCAATAAGAAGGGCCAAGGGATACACTAAACCTGAAGTGAAGAATCGATATCTAAAACTGGTGTCACAGGAAAGGCTCAGATCATAGAATGTAAGAAGAGTCAGGCTTCTTGTACTTACGTCGGCATTGTGCCTTTTGTATTTAATTCCGAAGCTATATCTGTGTTTCATCGTGAATAAGTAGGTCCAAGGGATACAGTAAATATGAAGTGAAGCATTGGAATCTAAAAATGGTCTCACAGGAAAGGTTGAAACATAGACCGTAAGAAGAGTCAGTCTTCTTGTACTTAAAACTTCATTGTGCCTTTTGTATTTACTTCCGATGCAATTTCTGTGTTTCATCGTCAATATTATGGTCCAAGGGTACAGTACACCTGAAGTGAAATTTCGGAATCTAAAACTGGTCTCACAGGAAAGGTTCAATTCAAAGACAGTAAGAAGAGTCAGTGTACTTGTACTTAAGTCCGCATTGTGCATTTTTATTCAATTTCGAAGTAATTTCTGTGTTTCATTGTCAATAAGAATGTCCAAGGGATTCAGTAAACGTGAAGTGAAGCATCGGAACCGAAAAGTGATCCCACAGGAGAGGTTCAAAGCATAGACAATAAGAAGAGTCAGTCTCCTTTTACTTAAGTCGGCATTGTGCCTTTTCTATTTAATTCCGATGCAGTTTCTGTGTTTCATCGTCAATTAGAATGTCCAAGGGATACAGTATACCTGAAGTGAATCATCGGAATCTAAAAATGGTTTCACAGGAAAGGTTGAAATCATAGACAGTGAGAAGAATCAGTCTTCTTGACTTAAGTTGGCATTTTGCCTTTTGTATTAAATTCCAATGCAAGTTCTATATTTCATCGTCAATAAGAAGATCGAAGGGATACAGTAAACCTGAAGTGAAGCATCGGAATCTAAAACTGGTCTCACAGGAAAGGTTCAAATCATAGACAGTAAGAAGACACAGTCTTCTTGTACTTATGTCGGCTTTGTGCCTTTTGTATTTAATTCCGATGCTATTTCTGTGTTCCATCGACATTTGGAAGGTCCAAGGGTTACAGTAAACATGAAGTGAAGCATCGGAATATAAAACTGATCTCACAGGAAAGGTTCAAATCATAGACAGTAAGAAGAGTCAGTCTTCTTGTACTTAGTTCAACATTGTGCGTTTTGTAATTCATTTCGATGCAATTACTGTGTGTCATCGCCAATAAGAATGTCCAATAAATTCAGTAAACCTGAAGTGAAGCATCGGAACCGAAAACTGATCCCACAGGAAAGGTTCAAAACATAGACAGTAAGAAGAGTCAGTCTTCTTGTACTTAAGTCGGCATTGTGCCTTTTGTATTAAAATCCGATGCAGTTTCAGTGTTTCATCGTCAATAAGAATGTCCAAGGGATACGGTAAACCCGAAGTGAAGCATCGGAATCTAAAAATGGTTTCACAGGAAAGGTTGAAAACATAGACAGTAAGAAGAGTCAGTCTTGTTGTACTTAAGTCGGCATTTTGCCTTTTGTATTTAATTCCGATGCTATTTCTATGTTTTATCGTCAATAAGAAGGTCGAAGGGATACAGTAAACCTGAAGTCGAGCTTCGGAATCTAAAACTGGTCTCACAGGAAAAATTGAAATCATAGACAGTGAGAAGACTCAGTCTTCTTGTACTTAGTTCGGCATTGTGCGTTTTGTAATTCATTTCGATGCAATTACTGTGTGTCATGGTCAATAAGAAGGTCCAAGGGGTTCAGTAAACCTGAAGTGAAGCATCGGAACCTAAAACTGATAACACAGGAAAGGTTCAAAACATAGACAGTAAGAAGAGTCAGTCTTCTCGTACTTAAGTCGGCATTATGCCATTTGTATTTAATTCCGATGCTATTTTTGTGTTTCATCATCAATAAGACGGTCCAAGGGAGACAGTAAACCTGATGTGCAGCATCGGAATCTAAAACTGGTCATACAGGGAAGGTTCATATCATAGACAGTAAGAAGAGACATTTGTCTTGTTCTTACGTCGGCATTGTGCCTTTTGTATTTAATTCCGATGGAATTTTTGCGCGTTTCATCGTCAATAAGAAAGTTCAAGGGATACAGTAAACCTGAAGTGAAGCATCCGAATCTAAAACTGATCTCACAGGAAAGGTTCAAATCATAGACAGTAAGAAGAGTCAGTCTTCTTGTACTTAGTTCGGCATTGTGCGTTTTGTAATTCATTTCGATGCAATTACTGTGTGTCATGGTCAATAAGAAGGTCCAAGGGGTTCAGTAAACCTGAAGTGAAGCATCGGAACCTAAAACTGATAACACAGGAAAGGTTCAAAACATAGACAGTAAGAAGAGTCAGTCTTCTTGTACTTAAGTCGGCATTATGCCATTTGTATTTAATTCCGATGCTATTTTTGTGTTTCATCATCAATAAGAAGGTCCAAGGGAGACAGTAAATCTGAAGTGCAGCATCGGAATCTATAACTGGTCTCACAGGAATGGTTCAGAACAATGACAGTAAGAAGAGTCAGTCTTCTTGTACTTCAGTCGGCATTGTGCCTTTTGTATTTAATTCCGATGCAATTTCTGTGATTCAGCGTTAATAAGAAGGTCCAAGGTATACAGTAAACCTGAAGTGAAGCATCGGAATCTAAAACTCGTCTCACAGGAAAGGTTCATATCATAGACCGAAAGAAGAGACATTCCTCTTGTACTTACGTCAGCATTGTGCCTTTTGTATTTAATTCCGATGCAATTTCCGTGTTTCATCGTCAATAAGAAGGTCGAAGGGATACACTAAACCTGAAGTGAACCATCGATATCTAAAACTGGTCTCACAGCATAGGCTCAAATCAAAGAATGTAAGAAGACTCAATCCTCTTGTACTTAAGCCGGCATTGTAACTTTTGTATTTCATTCCGATGCAATTTCTGTGTTTCATCATCAATAAGAAGGGCCAATTGATACAGTAAACCTGAAATGAAGTATCGGAATCTAAAACTGGCCTCACAGGAATGGTTCAAAGCATAGACAGTAAGAAGAGTCAGTCTTCTTGTACTTAGGTCGGCATTGTGCGTTTTGTAATTAATTTCGATGCAATTACTGTGTTCCATCGGCAATTGGAAGGTCCAAGGGATACAGTAAACCTGATGTGAAGCATCGGACATTAAAACTGGTCTCACTGGAAAGGTTGAAAACATCCAGTAAGAAGAGTCAGTCTTCTTGTACTTAAGGCGGCATTGTGTCTTTTGTATTTAATTCAGATGCAATTCCTATGTTTCATCGACAATAAGAAGGTCGATGGGATACAGTTACCCTGAAGTGAAGCACCGGAACCTAAAACTGGTCTCACAGGAAAGGTTCAAATCATAGGCTGTAAGAGGACTCAGTCTTCTTGTACTTAAGTCGGCTTTGTGCCTTTTGTATTTAATTCCGATGCAATTTCTGTGTTCCATCGGCAATTGGAAGGTCCAAGGGATACAGTAAACCTGATGTGAAGCATCGGAATCTAAAACTGGTCTCACAGGAAAGGCTCAAATCATAGACAGAAAGAAGAGTCAGACTTCTTGTACTTAAGTCGGCATTGTGCCTCTTGTATTTAATTCCGATGCAATTGCCGTGTTTCGTCGTCAATAAGTAGGTCCAATATATACAGTAAACCTGAAGTGATGCATCGGAATCTAAAACTCGTCTCACAGGAATGTTTCAAATCATAGACCATAATAAAAAACATTGCTCTTTTACTTACGTCTGCATTGTGCCTTTTGTATTTAATTCTGATGCAAATTCCGTGTTTCATCGTCAATAAGATGGTTCAAGAGATACACTAAACCTGAAGTGAAGCATCGATATCTAAAACTGTTCTCACAGGAAAGGTTCAGAACAAAGACAGTAAGAAGAGTCAGTCTCCTTGTACTTCAGTCGGCATTGTGCCTTTTGTATTTAATTCCGATGCAATTTCTGTGTTCCATCGGCATTTGGAAGGTCCAGAGTATACAGTAAACCTGAAGTGAAGCATCGGAATCTAAAACTGGTCTCACAGGATAGGCTCAAATCATAGAATGTAAGAATAGTCAATCATCTTGTACTTAAGCCGGCATTGTACCTTTGTATTTAATTCCGATGCAATTTCTGTGTTTCATCGTCAATAAGAAGGTCCAAGGGATACAGTAAACCTGAAGTGAAGCATCGGAATCTAAAAGTGGTCACACAGGAAAGGCTCAAATCATAGAATGTAGAAGAGACAGTCTTCCTGTACTTAAGTCAGCATTGTGCCTTTCGTATAGAATTCCGATGCAATTTCCGTGTTTCATCGTCAATAAGAAGGTCCAAGGCATACAGTAAACCTGAAGTAAAGCATCGGAATTTAAAACTGGTCTCACAGGAAAGGTTCAAATCATAGACAGTAAGAAGATACAGTCTTCCTGTACTTAGGCCGGCATTATCCGTTTTGTATTTAATTTCGATGCAATTTCTGTGTTTCTTCGTCAATAAGAAGGTCCAAGGGATACAGTAAACCTGAAGTGAAGCATCTGAATCTAAAAATGGTCTCACAGGTACGGTTGAAAACATAGATGGTAAGAAGAGTCAGTCTTCTTGTACTTAAGTCGGCATTGTGCCTTTTGTATTTCATTCCGATGCAATTTCTGTGTTTCATCGACAATAAGAAGGTCCAAGGTATACTGTAAACCTGAAGTGAAGCATCGGAACCTAAAACTCGTCTCACAGGAAAGGTTCATATCATATACCGTAAGAAGAGGCATTCCTCTTGTACTTACGTCTGCATTGTGCCTTTTGTATTTAATTCCGAAGCAATTTCTGTGTTTCATCGTGAATAAGGAGGTCCAAGTGATACAGTAAACCTGACGAGAAGCATCGAAATCTAAAAATGGTCTCACAGGAGAGGTTCAAACATTGGCAGTATGAAGGGTTTGTCTTCTTGTAATTAAGTCGGCATTTTGCCTTTTGTATTTAATTCCGATGTAATTTCTGTGTTTTATCGTCAACAAGAAGGTCCAGGGGATACAGTAAACCTGAAGTTTAGCATCGGAATCTAAAACAGGGCTCACAGGAAAGGTTCAAAACGTAGACAGTAATAAGAGTCAGTCTTCTTGTACTTAAGTCTGCATTGTGCCATTTGTATTTAGTTCCGATGCAATTTCTGAGTTTAATCGTCAATAAGAAGGTCCAAGGGATACACTATACCTGAAGTGAAGCATCGATATCCAGATCTGGTGTCACAGGAAAGGCTCAAATCATAGAGTGTAACAAGGGTCAGGCCTCTTGTATTTAAGAAGTCATTGTGCCTTTTGTATTTAATTCCGATGCAATTTCTGTGTTTCATCGTCAATAACAAGGTCGGAGGGATACGGTAAACCTGAAGTGAAGCATCGGAATCTAAAACAGGTCTCACAGGAAAGGCGCAAAACATAGATATTAAGAAGACTCAGTCTTCTTGTACTTAAGTCGGCATTGTGCCATTTGTATTTAATTCCGATGCAATTTCTGTGATCCATCGGCTATAAGACGGTCCAAGGGATACTGTAAACCTGAAGTGAAGCATCGGAATATAAAACTGGTCTCACACGAAAGGTTCAAGACATAGACAGTAAGATGAGTCAGTCTTCTTGTACTTAAGTCGGCATTGTGGGTTTTGTAATTACTTTCGATGCAATTTCTGTGTTTCATCGTAAATAAGAAGGTGCATGGGATGTAGTAAACCTGAAGTGAAGTATCGGAACCTAAAACTGATCCCACAGGAAAGGTTCAAAACATAGACAGTAAGAAGAGTCAGTCTTCTGGTACCTAAGCCGGCATTGTGCCTTTTTGTATTTAATTCCGATGCAATTTCTGTGTTTTATCATCAATAAGAAGATCTAAGAGATACAGGAAAGCTGAAGTGAAGCATCGGAATCTCAAACTGGCCTCACAGAAAAGGTACAAATTTTAGACAGTAAGAAGAGTCAGTCTTCTTGTACTTAAGTCGGCATTGTGCCTTTTGTATTTAATTCCGATGCATTTTCTGTGTTTCATCGTCAATAAGAATGTCCAAGGGATACAGTAATCCTGAAGCGCAGCATCGGATTCTAAAACTGGTCTCACTAAAAAGGTTCAAAACATAGACAGCAAGAAGAGTCAGTCTTCTTGTACTGAAGTTTGCATTGCGCTTTTGTATTTACTTCCGATGCATTTTCAGTGTTTCATCGTCAATAAGAAGGTCCAAGGGAAACAGTAAACCTGAAGTGAAGCATCGGAATCTAAAAATTGTCTCACAGGAGAGGTTCAAACCATAGTCAGTAAGAAGACCCAGTCTTCTTGTACTTATGTAGGCATTGTGCCTTTTGTATTTAATTCCGATGCAAGATGTGTGTTTCATCGTCAATAAGAAGGTCCATGGCATTCAGTAAACCTGAAGTGAAGCATCGGAACCGAAAACTGATCCCCCACAAAAGGTTCAAAATAAAGACAGTAAGAAGAGTCAGTCTTCTTGTACTTGAGTCGGCATTGTGCCTATCGTATTTAATTCCGGTGCAGTTTCAGTGTTTCATCGTCAATAAGAATGTCCAAGGGATACAGATACCTGAAGTGAAGCATCGGAATCTAAAAATGGTCTCACGGGAATGGTTGAAAACATCGACAGTAAGAAGAGTCAGCCTTCTTGTACGTAAGTCGGCATTGTGCCTTTTGTATTTAATTCCGATACAATTTCTATGTTTCATCGTCAATTAGAATATCGAAGGGATACAGTAAACCTGAAGTGAAGCATCTTAATCTAAAACTGCTCTCACACGAAAGGCTCAGATCAAAGACAGGAAGAAGTGTCAGACTTCTTGTACTTAAATCGGCATTGTGGCTTTTGTATGTAATTCCGATGCAATTTATGTGTTTCATCGTCAATAAGACGATCCAAGGTATACAGTAAACCTGAAGTGAAGCATCGTAATCTAAAACTCGTCTCACAGGAAAGGTTCATATCATAGACCGTAAGTTGAGGCATTCCTCTTGTACTTACGTCTGCATTGTGATTTTTGTATTTAATTCTGATGCAATTTCCGTGTTTCATCGTCAATAAGAAGGTCCAAGGGATACACTAAACCTGAAGTGAAGCTTCAATATCTAAAACTGGTCTCACAGGATAGGCTCAAATCATAGAATGTAAGAATACTCAGGCCTCTTGTTACTTAAGCCGGCATTGTACCTTTTGTATTTAATTCCGATGCAATTTCTGTGTTTCATCGTCAATAAGAAGGTCCAAGGGATACAGTAAACCTGAAGTGAAGCATCGGAAACTAAAAGTGGTCACACAGGAAAGGCTCAAATCATAGAATGTTAGAAGAGATAATCCTCCTGTACTTAAGTCAACATTGTGCCTTTTGTATTGAATTCCGATGCAATTTCTGTGTTTCATCGTCAGTAAGAAAGTCCAAGGCATAGAGTAAACCTGAAGTAAAGCATTGGAATCTAAAACTGGTCTCACAGGAAAGGTTCAAATCATAGACAGTAAGACGAGACAGTCTTCCTGTACTTAAGTCGGCATTATCCGTTTTGTATTTAATTTCGATGCAATTTCTGTGTTTCTTCGTCAATAAGAAGGTCCAAGGGATTCAGTAAACCTGAAGTGAGGCATCGGAACCGAAAACTGATTCCACAGGAAAGGTTCAAAACATAGACAGTAAGAAGAGTCAGTCTTCTTGTACTTAAGTCATCATTGTGCCTTTTGTATTTAATTCAGATGCAGCTATTGTGTTTCGTCGTCAATAAGAAGGTCCAAGGGATACAGTAAACCTGAAGTGAAGCATCTGAATCTAAAAATGGTCTCACAGGGAAGGTTGAAAACATAGACGGTAAGAAGAGTCAGTCTTCTTGTACTTATGTCGGCATTGTGCCTTTTGTATTTAATTCCACTGCATTTTCTATGTTTCATCGTCAATAAGAAGGACAAAGGGGTACAGTTAACCTGAAGTAAAGCATCGGAATCTAAAACTGTTCGCACAGGACAAGTTCAAATCATAGACTGTAAGAGGACTCAGTCTTCTTGTACTTAAGTCGGCATTGTGCCGTTTGTATTTAATTCCGATGCAATTTGTGTGCTCATCGTCAATAAGAATGTCCAAGGGATGCAGTAAACCTGAAGTGAAGAATCGATATCCAGAACTGGACTCACAGGAAAGGCTCAAATCATAGAATGTAAGAAGAGTCAGGCCTCTTGTACTTAAGTAGGCATTGTGCCTTTTGTATTTAATTCCGATGCAATTTCTGTATTTCATCGTCAATAACAAGGTCGGAGGGATACAGTGAACCTGAAGTGAAGCATCGGAATCTAAAACAGGTCTCACAAGAAAGGTGCAAAACATAGATATTAAGAAGACTCAGTCTTCTTGTACTTAAGTCGGCATTGTGCCTTTTGTATTTAATTCCGATGCAAATTCTGTGATCCATCGGCTATGAGACGGTCCAAGGGATACAGTAAACCTGAAGTGAAGCATCGGAATCTAAAACTGGTCCCACAGGAAAGGTTCAAATCATAGACAGTAAGAAGAGACATTTCTCTAGTTCTTACGTCGGCATTGTGCCTTTAGTATTTAATTCCGATGCAATTTCTGTGTTTCATCGTCAATAAGAAAGTCCAAGGGATACCGTTATCCTGAAGTGAAGCATCGGAATATAAAACTGGTCTCACACGAAAGGATCAAGCCATAGACAGTAAGATGAGTCAGTCTTCTTGTACTTAAGTCGGCATTGTGGGTTTTGTAATTAATTCCGATGCAATTTCTATGTTTCATCGTCAATAAGAAGTTCGAAGGGATACAGTAAACCTGAAGTGAAGCATCGTAATCTAAAACTAGTCTCACACGTAAGGTTCAAGACATAGACAGTAAGATGAGTCAGTCTTCTTGCACTTAAGTCGGCATTGTGGGTTTTGTAATTAATTTCGATGCAATTTCTGTGTTTCATCGTCAATAAGAAGGTCCAAGGTATACAGTAAACCTGAAGTGAAGCATCGATAGATAATACTGGTCTCACAGGACAAGCTCAAATCATAGAATGTAAGAAGAGTCAGTCTTCTTGTACTTCAGTCGGCATTGTGCCTTTTGTAATTAATTCCGATGCATTTTCTGTGTTTCATCGTCAATAAGAAGGCCCAAAGTATACAGTAAACCTGAAGTGCGGCATCGGAATCCAAAACTGGTCTTACAGGAAAGTTTCACAACAATGACAGTGAGAAGAGTCAGTCTTCCTGTACTTCAGTCGGCATTGTGCCTTTTTTACTTAATTCCGATGCAATTTATGTGTATCATCGTCAATAAGAAGGTCCAAGGGATGCAGTAAACATGAAGTGAAGCATCGGAATCTAAAAATGGTCTCACAGGAAAGGTTGAACACATAGACCGTAAGAAGAGTGATTCTTCTTGTACTTAAGTCATCATTGTGCCTTTTGTATTTACTTCCGATGCATTTTCTGTGTTTCATCGTCAATAAGAAGGTCCAAGGGATACAGTACATTTGAAGTGAAACATCGGAATCTAAAACTGGACTCACAGGAGAGGTTCAAACCATAGTCAGTAAGAAGACCCAGTCTTCTTGTACTTAAGTAGGCATTGTGCCTTTTGTATTTAATTCCGATGCAAGATGTGTGTTTCATCGTCAATAAGAAGGTCCATGGCATTCAGTAAACCTGAAGTGAAGCATCGGAACCGAAAACTGATCCCCCATGAAAGGTTCAAAATAAAGACAGTAAGAAGAGTCAGTCTTCTTGTACTTCAGTCGGCATTGTGCCTATCGTATTTAATTCCGATGCAGTTTCAGTGTTTCATCGTCAATAAGAATGTCCAAGGGATACAGATACCTGAAGTGAAGCATCGGAATCTAAAAATGGTATCACGGGAAAGGTTGAAAACATAAACAGTAAGAAGAGTCAACCTTCTTGTACGTAAGTCGGCATTGTGCCTTTTGTATTTAATTCCGATACAATTTCTATGTTTCATCGTCAATTGGAATATCGAAGGGATACAGTAAACCTGAAGTGAAGCATCGGAATCTAAAACTGGTCTCACACGAAAGGCTCAGATCAAAGACAGAAAGAAGAGTCACACTTCTTGTACTTAAATCGGTATTGTGGCTTTTGTATGTAATTCCGATGCAATTTTGGTGTTTCATCGTCAATCAGAAGATGCAAGGTATACGGTAAACCTGAAGTGAAGAATCGTAATCTAAAACTCGTCTCATAGGAAAGGTTCATATCATAGACCGTAAGTTGAGGCATTCCTCTTGTACATACGTCTGCATTGTGATTTTTGTATTTAATTCTGATGCAATTTCCGTGTTTCATCGTCAATAAGAAGGTCCAAGGGATACACTATACCTGAAGTGAAGCTTCGATATCTAAAACTGGTCTCACAGGATAGGCTCAAATCATAGAATGTAAGAATAGTCAGGCCTCTTGTTACTTAAGCCGGCATTGTACCTTTTGTATTTAATTCGGATGCAATTTCTGTGTTTCATCGTCAATAAGAAGGTCCAAGGGATACAGTTAACCTGAAGTGAAGCATCGGAATCTAAAAGTGGTCACACAGGAAAGGCTCAAATCATAGAATGTTAGAAGAGACAGTCCTCCTGTACATAAGCCAGCATTGTGCCTTTTGTATTGAATTCCGATGCAATTTCTGTGTTTCATTGTCTATAAGAAAGTCCAAGCCATAGAGTAAACCTGAAGTAAAGCATTGGAATCTAAAACTGGTCTCACAGGAAAGGTTCAAATCATAGACAGTTAGACGAGACAGTCTTCCTGTACTTAAGTCGGCATTATCCGTTTTGTATCTAATTTCGATGCAATTTCTGTGTTTCTTCGTCAATAAGAAGGTCCAAGGGATTCAGTAAACCTGAAGTGAGGCATCGGAACCGAAAACTTAACCCCACAGGAAAGGTTCAAAACATAGACAGTAAAAAGGGTCAGTCTTCTTGTACTTAAGTCGGCATTGTGCATTTTGTATTTAATTCGGATGCAGCTTTTGTGTTTCGTCGTCAATAAGAAGGTCCAAGGGATACAGTAAACCTGAAGTGAAGCATCTGAATCTAAAAATGGTCTTACAGGGAAGGTTGAAAACATAGACGGTAAGAAGAGTCAGTCTTCTTGTACTTATGTCGGCATTGTGCCTTTTGTATTTAATTCCACTGCATTTTCTATGTTTCATCGTCAATAAGAAGGACAAAGGGGAACAGTTAACCTGAAGTAAAGCATCGGAATCTAAAACTGTTCGCACAGGACAGGTTCAAATCATAGACAGTAAGAAGACTCAGTCTTCTTGTACTTAAGTCGGCATTGTGCCTTTTGTATTAAATTACGATGCAATTTTGTGCTCATCGTCAATAAGAAGGTCCAAGGGATGCACTGAATCTGAAGTGAAGAATCGATATCCAGAACTGGTCTCACAGGAAAGGCTCAAATCATAGAATGTAAGAAGAGTCAGGCCTCTTGTACTTAAGTAGGCATTGTGCCTTTTGTATTTAATTCCGATGCAATTTCTGTATTTCATCGTCAATAACAAGGTCGGAGGGATACAGTGAACCTGAAGTGAAGCATCGGAATCTAAAACAGGTCTCACAGGAGAGGTGCAAAACATAGATATTAAGAAGACTCAGTCTTCTTGTACTTAAGTCGGCATTGTGCCTTTTGTATTTAATTCCGATGCAATTTCTGTGGTCCATCGGCATGAGACGGTCCAAGGGATACAGTAAACCTGAAGTGAAGCATCGGAATCTAAAACTGGTCCCACAGGAAAGGTTCAAATCATAGACAGTAAGAAGAGACATTTCTCTAGTTCTTACGTCGGCATTGTGCCTTTAGTATTTAATTCCGATGCAATTTCCGTGTTTCATCGTCAATAAGAAAGTCCAAGGGATACAGTTATCCTGAAGTGAAGCATCGGAATATAAAACTGGTCTCACACGAAAGGTTCAAGACATAGACAGTAAGATGAGTCAGTCTTCTTGTACTTAAGTCGGCATTGTGGGTTTTGTAATTAATTTCGATGCAATTTCTGTGTTTCATCGTCGATAAGAGGGTCCATGGGATTCACTAAACCTGAAGTGAAGCATCGGAACTTAAAACTGATCCCACAGGAAAGGTTCAAATCATAGACAGTAAGAAGAGTCAGTCTTCTTGTACTTAAGCCGGCATTGTGCCTTTTGTATTTAATTCCGATGCATTTTCTGTGTTTCATCGTCAATAAGAAGGTCCAAGTATACAGTAATCCTGAAGTGCAGCATCGGATTCTAAAACTGATCTCACTAAAAAGGTTCAAAACATAGACAGCAAGAAGAGACAGTCTTATTGTACTGAAGTCGGCATTGCGCCTTTTTATTTAATTCCGATGCAGTTTCTGTGTTTCATCGTCAAGAAGACTGTCCAAGGGATACAGTAAACCTGAAGTGAAGCATCGGAATCTAGAAATAGTCTCACAGGAAAGGTTGAAAACATAGACAGTACGAAGACTCAGTCACCTTGTACTTAAGTCATCATTGTGCTTTTTGCATTTAATCCGATGCAATTTCTATGTTTCATCGTCAATAAGAAGTTCGAAGGGATACAGTAAACCTGAAGTGAAGCATCGTAATCTAAAACTGGTCTCACAGGAAAGGTTCAAATCATAGACAGTAAGAAGACTCAGTCTTCTTGTACTTAAGTCGACTTTATGTCTTTTGTATTTAATTCCGATGCAATTTCTGTGTTTCATCGTTAATAAGAAGGTCCGAGGTATACAGTAAACCTGAAGTGAAGCATCGATAAATAATACTGGTCTCACAGGACAAGCTCAAATCATAGAATGTAAGAAGAGTCAGGCCTCGTGTACTTAATTCGTCATTGTGCCTTTTGTATTTAATTCCTATGCAATTTCTGTGTCTCATCGTCAATAAGAAGGTCCAAGGGATACAGAAAACCTGAAGTGCAGCATCGGAAACTAAAACTGGTCTCACAGGAAAGGTTCAAAGCATAGACAGTAATAAGACTCAGTCCTCCTGTACTTAAGTCGGCATTGTGGCTTTTGAATTTAATTCAGATGCAGTTGCTGTGTTTCATCGTCAAGAAGAATGTCCAAGGGGTACAGTAAACCTGAAGTGAAGCTTCGGAATCTAAAAATAGTCTCACAGGGAAGGTTGAAAACATAGACAGTACGAAGACTCAGTCCTCTTGTACTTAAGTAGGCATTGTGCATTTTGTATTTAATTCCGATGCAATTTTTGTGTTTCATCGTCCATAAGAAGGCGCAAGGGATACAGTGTACCCGAAGTGAAGCATCGGAATCTGAAACTGGTTAAACAGGAAAGTTTGAAATCGTAGACACTAAGAAGAGTCTTCCTCTTGTACTTAAGTCGGCATTGTGCCTTATGAGTTTAATTCCGAAGCAATTTCCATGCTTCATCGTCAATAAGAAGGTCCAAGGGATACAGTAAGCCTCAAGTGAAGTATCGGAATCTAAAACTGGTCTCACAGGAAAGGTTCAAAACATAGACAGTAAGAACAGTCAGTCGTCTTGTACTTAAGTCGGAATTGTGCCTTTTGTATTTAATTTGATTGCAATTTCTGTGTTTCATCTACAATAAGAACGTCCGAGTGATACAGTAAAACAGGAGTGAAGCATCGGAATCTAAAACTGGCCTCACAGGAAAGGTTCAAAACATAGAGAGTAATAGGGGACATCCCTCTTGTACTTATGTCGCCATTGTGCCTTTTGTATTTAATTCGAATGCAATTCGTATGTTTCGTCGATAATAAGAAGGTGCTAGGTATACAGTAAACCTGAAGTGTAGCATCGGAATCTAAAACAGGCTATCAGGAATGGTTCATAGCATAGACAGTAGGAAGAGTCTGTCATCGTGTACTGAAGTCGGCATTGTGCCTTTTGTATTTAATTCCGAAGCAAATTGTGTGTTTCATTGTCAATAAGAAGGTCCAAGGGATACACTACACTTGAAGTTAAGCATCGGAATCCAAAACTGGTCTCACAGGAAAGGTCTAAAACATAGACAGTAAGAAGAGTCAGTCTTCTTGAACTTAAGTCGGCATTGTGCCTTTTGTATTTAATTCCGATGCAATTTCTGTGTTTCATCTTCAATAAGGAGGTCCAGGGGATACAGATAACCTGAAGTGAAGCATCGATATCTAGAACTGGTCTCACAGGAAAGGTTCAAATCATAGAATGTAAGAAGGGTCAGTCCTCTTGTACTTAAGACGGCAATGTGCCTTTTTTATTTAATTCCGGTGTAGTATATGTGTTTCATCGTCAATAAGAAGTGAAGCATCAAAATCTAAAACTGGTCTCACAGGAAACGTTCAAATCATAGCCAGTAAGAAGAGACATTTCTCTTGTTCTTACGTCGGCATTGTGCCCTTTGTATTTATTACCGATGCAATTCCTGTGTTTCATCGGCAATAAGAATGTCCAAGGGATACAGTAAACCTGAAGTGAAGCATCGGAATCTAAAACTGGTCTCACAGGAAAGGTTTAAAACGTAGTCAGTAAGAAGAGTCAGTCTTCTTCTACTTAAGTCACCAATGTGCCTTTTGTATTTAATTAAAATGCAATTTCTGTGTTTCACCGTCAATAAGGTCCAAGAGATACAGTAAACCTGAAGTGAAGCATCGATATCTAAAACTGGTATCAGAGGAAAGGCTCAATTCATAGAATGTAAGAAGAGTCAGGCCTCTTGCACTTAAGTCGGCATTGTGCCCTTTGTATTTAATTCCGATGCAATTTCTGTGTTTCATCATCAATAAGACGCTCCAAGGGATACAGTAAACATGAAGTGCAGCTTCGGAATCTACAACTGGTCTCATAGTACATGTTCGAATCATAGAGAGTAATAAGAGTCAGTCTTCTTGTACTTAAGTCGTCATTGTACCTTTTGTATTTATTTCCGATGCAATTTCTCTGTTTAATCGTCAATAAGAAGGTCCAAGGGATACAGTAAAGCTGAAGTGAAGATTCGGAATCTTAAACTGGTCTCACAGGAAAGGTTCAAATCATAGACAGTGCGAAGAGTCAGTCTTCTTGTACTTAAGTCGACATAGTGCCTTTTTTATTTAATTCCGATGCAATAACTGTGATTCATCGTCAATAAGAAGATCCAAGGGATACAGTAAACCTAAAGTGAAGTATCGGAATCTAAAACTGGTCTTACAGGAAAGGTTCAAAACATAGACAGTAAGGAGGGTCAGTCTTCTTGTACTTAAGTCTTCATTGTGACTTTTGTATTTAATTCCGATGCAATTTCTGTGCCTCATCGGCAATAAGAAGGTCCAAGGGATACAGTAAACCGGAAGTGAATCATCGATATCTAGATCTGGCCTCACAGGACACGCTCAAATCATAGAATGTAAGGAGAGTTACTACTCTTGTACTTAAGTCGGCATTGTGCCCTTTGTATTTAATTCGGATGCAATTTCTGTGTTTCTTCGTCAATAAGAAGGTACAAGGGATACAGTAAACCTGAAGTTAAGCATCGGAATCATAAACTGGTCTGACAGGAAATGATCAAATCATAGAGAGTAAGAAGAGTCAGTCTTCTTGTACTTAAGTCGGCATTGTGCCTTTTGTATTTAATTCCGATGCGATTTCTGTGTTTCATCGGCAATAAGAAGGTCCAAGGGATACATAAAACCTGACGTGAAGCATCGGATTATAAAACTGGTATCACAGGAATGATTCAAACATAGATAGTAAGAAGAGTCAGTCTTCTTTTACTTACGTCGGCACTGTTCCTTTTGTATTAAATTCCGATACAATGTCTGTGTTTCATCGTCAATAAGAAGGTCCAAGGGATACAGTAAACCTAAAGTGAAGCATCCCTATCTAGAACTGGTCTCACAGGAAAGGCTCAAATCATGGAATGTAACAAGAGTCACTCCTCCTCTACATAAATCGGCATTGTGCCGTTTGTACTTAATTCCGGTGCAATTTCTGTGTTTCATCGTCAATAAGAAGGTCCAAGGGATACAGTAAACCTGAAGTGCAGCATCGGAATCTAAAACTGGTCTCACAGGAAATGTTGAAAACATTGACAGTAAGAAGAGTCAGTCTTCTTGTACTTATGTCGGCATTGTGCCTTTTGTATTTAATTTCGATGCATTTTTCGTGTCTGATCGTCAATAAGAAGGTCCAAGGGATACAGAAAACATTAAGTGAAGCATCGGAATCTAAAACTGGTCTCACAGGTATGGTTCAAACAAAGTCAGTAAGAGGAGTCCGTCTTCTTGTACTTAAGGCGGCATTGTGCCTTTTGTATTTAATTCGGATGCGATTTCTATGTTTCATCGACAGTAAGAAGGTCCAAGTGATACAGTAAACATGAAGTGAGGCATCGGAATCCACAACTGGTCTCACAGGAAAGGTTCAAATCGGAGACAGTAAGAAGAGTAAGTCTTCTTGTATTTAAGTCGGCATTGTGCCTTTTGTATTTAATTCCGATGCAATTTCCGTGTTTCATCGTCAATAAGAAGGTCCAAATAATACAGTAACCCTGAAGCGAAGCATTGGAACCTATAACTGGTCTTACAGGAAAGGTTCAAAGCATAGACAGTAAGAAGAGTCAGTCATCTTGAACATAGTCGGCATTGTGCCTTTTGTATTTAATTCCAATGTAATTACTGTGTTTCATCGTCAATAACAAGATCCATGGGATACACTATACCTGAAGTGAAGCATCGATACCTAAAACTGGTCTCACAGCAGAGGCTCAAATCATAGTATGTAGGAAGAGTCAGTACTCTTGTACTTATGTCGGCATTGTGCCTTTTGTATTTAATTTCGATGCACTTTCCGTGTTTGATCGTCAATAAGAAGGTCCAAGGGATACAGAAAACATTAAGTGAAGCATCGGATTCTAAAACTGGTCTCACAGGAATGGTTCAAACAAAGTCAGTAAGTAGAGTCCGTCTACTTGTACTTAAGGCGGCATTGTGAATTTTGTATTTAATTCGGATACGATTTCTATTTTTCATCGTTAATAAGAAGGTCAAAGTGATACAGTAAACATGAAGTGAAGCATCGGAATCTACAAATGGTCTCACAGGAAAGGTTCAAATCGTAGACAGTAAGAAGAGTAAGTCTTCTTGTACTTAAGTCGGCAATGTGCCTTTTGTATTTAATTCCGATGCAATTTCCGTGTATCATCGTCAATAAGAAGGTCCAATTAATACAGTAACCCTGAAGCGAAGCATTGGAACCTATAACTGGTCTTACAGGAAAGGTTCAAAGCATACACAGTATGAAGAGTCAGTCATCTTGAACATAGTCGGCATTGTGCCTTTTGTATTTAATTCCAATGTAATTACTGTGTTTCATCGTCAATAACAAGGTCCATAGGATAGACTATACCAGAAGTGAAGCATCGATACCTAAAACTGGTCTCACAGGAGAGGCTCAAATCATAGTATGTAGGAAGAGTCAGTACTCTTGTACTTAAGTCAGCATTGTGCCTTTTGTATTAAAATCCGGTGCAATTTATGTGTGTCATCGCCAATATGAAGGTCCAAGGGATACAGTAAACCTGATGTGAAGAATCGGAATCACAAGCCGGTCTCACAGGAATGGTTCCAACATAGACAGTAAGAAGAGTCTGTCTTCTTGTACTTAAGTCGGCATTGTGCCTTTTGTATTTATTTCCGATGCCATTTCTGTGTTTCATCGTCAATAAGAAGATCCAAGGGATACAGTAAACCTGAAGTGCAGCATCGGAATCTAAAACTGGTCTCACAGGAAATGTTCATAACATGGACAGTAAGAGGAGTCAGTCTTCTTGTACTTAAGTTGAAATTGTGCCTTTTGTATTTAATTCCGATGAAATTTCCGTGTATCATCGTCAATAAGAAGGTCCAATTAATACAGTAACCCTGAAGCGAAGCATTGAAACCTATAACTGGTCTTACAGGAAAGGTTCAAAGCATAGACAGTATGAAGAGTCAGTCATCTTGAACATAGTCGGCATTGTGCCTTTTGTATTTAATTCCAATGTAATTACTGTGTTTCATCGTCAATAACAAGGTCCATGGGATACACTATACCTGAAGTGAAGCATCGATACCTAAAACAGGTCTCACAGGAGAGGCTCAAATCATAGTATGTAGGAAGAGTCACTACTCTTGTACCTAAGTCGCATTGTGCCCTTTGTATTTATTTCCGATGCAATTTCTGTGTTTCATCGTCAATAAGAAGGTCCAAGGGATACAGTAAACATGAAGTGAAGCATCGGAATCTAAAACTGGACTCACAGGAGAGGTTCAAAATATTGAAAGTGAGAGTGTCAGTCCTCTTGTACATAAGACGGCATTGTGCCATTTGTATTAAATTCGAATGCAATATCTGTGTTTCATCGTCAATAAGAAGGTCCAAGGGATACAGTAACCCTGAAGTGAAACATCGGAATCTAAACTGGACTCACAAGAAAGGTTCAAATCATAGAAAGTTAGAATGTCACTCCTCCTGTACTTAAGTCGGTTTTTTGCCCTTTGTATTAAATTCGGATGCAATTTCTGTGTTTCATCGTCAATAAGAAGGTCCAAAGGATACAGTAAACCTGAAGGGAAGCATCGGAATCTAAAACTGGGCTCACAGGAGAGGTTCAAATCATAGAAAGTGAGAGTGTCAGTCCTATTGTACTTAAGTCGGCATTGTGCCATTTGTATTAAATTGGGATGCAATTTCTGTGTTTCATCTTCAATAAGATGGTCCAAGGGATACAGTAAACCTGAAGTGAGGCATCGGAATCTAAAACTGGACTCAGAGGAGAGGTTCAAATCATAGAAAGTTAGAATGTCAGTCCCCTTGTACTTAAGTCGGCATTGTGCCTTTTGTATTAAATTCGGATTCAATTTCTGTGTTTCATCGTCAATAAGAAGGTGCAAGGTATACAGTAAAACTGAAGTGAAGCATCGGAATCTAAAACTGGCCTCACAGGCGAGGTTCAAATGATAGAAAGTTAGAGTGTCAGTCCTCTTGTACTTAAGTCGGCATCGTGCCATTTGTATTAAATTCGGACGCAATTTCTGTGTTTCATCGTCAATAGGAAGGTCCAAGGGATTCAGTAAACCTGAAGTGAAGCATCGGAATCTAAAACAGGACTCACAGGAGAGGTTCAAATCATAGAAAAATAGAGTGTCACTCCACTTGTACTTAAGTCGGTATTTTGCCTTTTGTATTAAATTCGGATGCAATTTCTGTATTTCATCTTCAATAAGAAGGTCCAAGGGATACAGTAAACCTGAAGTGAAGCATCGGATTCTAAAACTGGAATCACAGAAGAGGTTCAAATCATAAAAAGTGAGAGTGTCAGTTCTATTGTACTTAAGTCGGCATTGTGCCATTTGTATTAAATTGGGATGCAATTTCTGTGTTTTATCTTTAATAAGGTGGTCCAAGGGATACAGTAAACCTGAAGTGAAGCATCGGAATCTGAAACTGGACTCACAGGATAGGTTCCAATCATAGAATGTGAGAGTGTCAGTCCTCTTGTACTTAAGTCGGCATTGTGCCTTTTGTATTAAATTCCGATGCAATTTCTGTGTCTCATCGTCAATAAGAAGGTGCAAGGTATACAGTAAACCTGAAGTGAAGCATCGGAATCTGAAACTGGACTCACAGGAGAGGTTCAAATCATAGAAAGTGAGAGTGTCAGTCCTCTTGTACTCAGGTCATCATTGTGCTATTTGTATTAAATTGGGATGTAATTTCTGTGTTACATCTTCAATAAGAAGGTCCAAGAGATACAGTAAACCTGAAGTGAAGCATCGGAATCTAAAACTGGACTCACAGGAGAGGTTCAAATCATAGAAAGTGAGAGTGTCAGTCCTCTTGTACTTATGTCGGTATTGTGCCTTTGGTATTAAATTCGGATGCAATTTCTGTGTTTCATCGTCAATAAGAAGGAGCAAGGTATACAGTAAACCTGAAGTGAAGCATCGGGATCTAAAACTAGACTCACAGGAGAGGTTCAAATCATAGAAAGTGAGAGTGTCAGCCCTCTTGTACTTAAGTCGGCATTGTGCCATTTGTATTAAATTTGCATGCAATTTCTGTGTTTCATCGTCAATAAGATGGTCCAAGGGATACAGTAAACCTGAAGTGAAGCATCGGAATCTAAAACTGGACTCACACGAGAGGTTCAAATCATAGAAACTGAGAGTGTCAGTCCTCTTGTAATTAAGTCGGCATTATGCCATTTTTATTAAATTCGGATGCAATTTCTGTGTTTCACCGTCAATAAGAAGGTCCAAGGGATACAGTAAACCTGAAGTGAAGCATCGGAATCCAAAACTGGACTCACAGGAGAGGTTCAAACCATAGAAAGTGAGAGTGTCAGTCCTCTTGTACTTAAGTCGGCACCGTGGCTTTTTGTATTACATTCGGATGCAATTTCTGTATTTCATCGTCAATAAGAAGGTACAGGAATACTGTAAACCAAAAGTGAAACATCAGAAACTAAAACTGGACTCACAGGAGAGGTTCAAATCATAGAGAGTTAGAGTGTCACTCCTCTTGTACTTAAGTCGGTATTGTGCCTTTTGTATTAAATTCGGATGCAATATCTGTGTTTCATCGTCAATAAGAAGGTGCAACGTATACAGTAATCCTGAAGAGAAGCATCGGAAACTAAAACTGGGCTCACAGGAGAGGTTCAAATCATAGAAAGTTAGAGTGTCAGTCCTTTTGTACTTAAGTCGGCATTGTGCCATTTGTATTAAATTCGGATGCAATTTCTGTGTTTCATCGTCAACAAGAAGGTGCAAGGTATACAGTAAACCTAAGGTGAAGCATTGGAATCTAAAACTGGACTCAGAGGAGAGGTTCCTATAATAGAAAGTGAGAGTGTCAGTCCTCTTGTACTTAAGTCGGCATTGTGCCATTTGTATTAAATTGGGATGCAATTTCTGTGTTTCATCTTCAATAAGAAGGTCCAAGGGATACAGTAAACCTGAAGTGAAGCATCGGAATCTAAAACTGGACTCACAGGAGAGGTTCAAATCATAGAAACTTAGAGTGTACTCCTCTTGTACTTAAGTCGGTATTGTGCCTTTTGTATTAAATTCGGATGCAGTTTATGTGTTTCATCGTCAATAAGAAGGGCCAAGGGATACAGTAAACCTGAAGTGAAGCATCGGAATCTAAAACTGGACTCACAGCAGAGGTTCAAATCATAGAAAGTTAGAGTGTCACTCCTCTTCTACTTAAGTCGGTATTGTGCCATTTCTATTAAATTCGGATGCAATTTCTGTGTTTCATCGTCAAAAAGAAGGTCCAAGGGATGCAGTTAACCTGAAGTGAAGCATCGGAATCTAAAACTGGACTCACAGGAGATGTTCAAATCATAGAAAGTGAGAGTGTCAGTCCTCTTGTACTTATGTCGGCATTATGCCATTTGTATTATATTCGGATGCAATTTCTGTTTTTCATCATCAATAAGAAGGTCCAAGCGATACAGCAAACCTGAAGTGAAGCATCGGAATGTAAAACTGGACTCCCAGGAGAGGTTCAAATCATGGAAAGTGAGAGCGTCAGTCCTCTTGTACTTAATCGGCATTGTGCCATTTGTATTAAATTCGGATGCAATTTCTGTGTTTCATCGTCAATAAGAAGGGCCAAGGGATACAGTAAACCAGAAGTGAAGCATCGGAATCTGAAACTGGGCTCACAGGAGAGGTTCAAATCATAGAAATTTAGAATGTCAGTCCTCTTGTTTTTAAGTCGGCATTGTGCCTTTTGTATTAAATTCGGATGCAATTTCTGTGTTTCATCGTCAACAAGAAGGTGCAAGGTATACAGTAAACCTAAGGTGAAGCATTGGAATCTAAAACTGGACTCAGAGGAGAGGTTCCTATAATAGAAAGTGAGAGTGTCAGTCCTCTTGTACTTAAGTCGGCATTGTGCCATTTGTATTAAATTGGGATGCAATTTCTGTGTTTCATCTTCAATAAGAAGGTCGAAGGGATACAGTAAACCTGAAGTGAAGCATCGGAATCTAAAACTGGACTCACAGGAGAGGTTCAAATCATAGAAACTTAGAGTGTACTCCTCTTGTACTTAAGTCGGTATTGTGCCTTTTGTATTAAATTCGGATGCAGTTTATGTGTTTCATCGTCAATAAGAAGGGCCAAGGGATACAGTAAACCTGAAGTGAAGCATCGGAATCTAAAACTGGACTCACAGCAGAGGTTCAAATCATAGAAAGTTAGAGTGTCACTCCTCTTCTACTTAAGTCGGTATTGTGCCATTTCTATTAAATTCGGATGCAATTTCTGTGTTTCATCGTCAAAAAGAAGGTCCAAGGGATGCAGTTAACCTGAAGTGAAGCATCGGAATCTAAAACTGGACTCACAGGAGATGTTCAAATCATAGAAAGTGAGAGTGTCAGTCCTCTTGTACTTATGTCGGCATTATGCCATTTGTATTATATTCGGATGCAATTTCTGTTTTCCATCATCAATAAGAAGGTCCAAGCGATACAGCAAACCTGAAGTGAAGCATCGGAATGTAAAACTGGACTCCCAGGAGAGGTTCAAATCATGGAAAGTGAGAGCGTCAGTCCTCTTGTACTTAATCGGCATTGTGCCATTTGTATTAAATTCGGATGCAATTTCTGTGTTTCATCGTTAATAAGAAGGTGCAAGGTATACAGTAAACCTGAAGTGAAGCATCGGAGTCTAAAACTTGACTCACAGGAGAGGTTCAAATCATAGAAAATGAGAGTGTCAGTACTCTTGTACTTAAGTCGCCATTGTGCCATTTGTATTAAATTCGGATGCAATTTCTGTGTTTCATCGTCAATATGAAGGTCCAAGGGATACAGAAAACCTGAAGTGAAGCATCGGAATCTAAAACTGGGCTCACAGGAGAGGTTCAAATCATAGAAAGTGAGAGTGTCAGTCCTCTTTTGATTAAGTCGGCATTAAGCTATTTGTGTTAAATTCGGATGCAACTTCTGTGTTTCATCGTCAATAAGAAGGTCCAAGGGATACAGTAAAATTGAAGTGAAGAATCGGAATCTAAAACTGGACTCACAGGATAGGTTCAAATCATAGAATGTTTAAATGTTAGTCCTCTTGTACTAAAGTCGGCATTGTGTCTTTTG
The DNA here is from genome assembly GCF_021461385.2 of Schistocerca piceifrons. Taxonomy (NCBI): domain Eukaryota; kingdom Metazoa; phylum Arthropoda; class Insecta; order Orthoptera; family Acrididae; genus Schistocerca; species Schistocerca piceifrons. The sequence continues at coordinate 839,149,660 of NC_060141.1, forward strand.
TTTTACATTCGGATGCAATTTCTGTGTTTCATCGTTAATAAGAAGGTGCAAGGTATACGGTAAACCTGAAGTGAAGCATCGGAGTCTAAAACTTGACTCACAGGAGAGGTTCAAATCATAGAAAGTGAGAGTGTCAGTACTCTTGTACTTAAGTCGCCATTGTCTCATTTGTATTAATTTCGGATGCAATTTCTGTGTTTCATCGTCAATATGAAGGTCCAAGGGATACAGGAAAACTGAAGTGAAGCATCGGAATCTAAAACTGGACTCACAGGAGAGGTTCAAATCATAGAAAATGAGAGTGTCAGTCCTCTTGTGATTAAGTCGGCATTAAGCTATTTGTATTAAATTCGGATGCAATTTCTGTGTTCCATCGTCAATAAGAAGGTCCAAGGGACACAGTAAACCTCAAGTGAAACATCGGAATCTAAAAATGGACTCACAGGAGAAGTTCAAATCATAGAAAGTTAGAGACTCACTCCTCTTGTACTTAAGTCGGTACCGTGCCTTTTGTATTAAATTCGGAAGCAATTTCTGTGTTTCATCGTCAGTAAGAAGGTCCAAAAGATACAGTAAACCTGAAGTGAAGAATCGGAATCTAAAACCGGACTCACAGGAGAGGTTCAATTCATAGAAAGTTAGAATGTCAGTCCTCTTGTACTTAAGTCGGCATTGTGCCTTTTGTTTTACATTCGGATGCAATTTCTGTGTTTCATCGTTAATAAGAATGTGCAAGGTATACAGTAAACCTGAAGTGAAGCATCGGAATCTAAAACTGAACTTACAGGAGAGGTTCAAATCATAGAAAGTGAGAGTGTCAGTCCTCTTGTACTTAAGTCGGCATTGTGCCATTTTTATTAAATTCGGATGCAATTTCTTGTTTCATCGTCAATAAGAAGGTCCAAGGGATACAAAGAACCTAAAGTGAAGCATCGGAATCTAAAACTGGACTCACAAGAGAGGTTCAAATCATAGAAAGTGATAGTGTCAGTCCTCTTGTAATTAAGTCGGCTATATGCCATTTGTATTAAATTCGGATGCAATTTCTGTGTTTCATCGTCAATAAGAAGATCCAAGGGATACAGTAAACCTGAAGTGAAGCATCGGAATCCGAAACTGGACTCACAGAAGAAGTTCAAATCATAGAAAGTTAGAGACTCACTCCTCTTGTACTTAAATCGGTAATGTGCCTTTTGTATTAAATTCGGATGCAATTTCTGTGTTTCATCGGCAATCAGAAGGTTCAAGGGATACAGTTAACCTGAAGTGAAGCATCGGAATCTAAAACTGGACTGAGAGGAGAGATTCAAATCATAGAAAGTGAGAGTGTCAGTCCTCTTGTACTTAAGTCGGCATTGTGCCATTTGTATTAAATTGGGATGCAATTTCTGTGTTTCATCTTCAATACGAAGGTCCAAGGGATACAGTAAACTTGAAGTGAAGCATCGGAATCTAAAACTGGACTCAAAGGAGAGGTTCAAATCATAGAAACTTAGAGTGTCACTCCTCTTGTACTTAAGTCGGTATTGTGCCTTTTGTATTAAATTCGGATGCAGTTTCTGAGTTTCATCGTCAATAAAAAGGTCCAAGGGATACAGTTAACCTGAAGTTAAGCATCGGAATCTAAAACTGACCTCACAGGAGAGGTTCAAATCATAGAAAGTTAGAGTGTCAGTTCTCTTGTACTTATGTCGGCATTTTGCCTTTTTTAATAAATTCAGATGCAATTTCTGTGTTTCATCGTCAATAAGAAGGTGCAAGGTATACAGTAAACCTGCAGTGAAGCATCGGAATCTGAAACTGGACTCACAGGAGAGGTTCAAATCGTAGAAACTGAGAGTGTCAGTCCTCATGTACTTAAGTCATCATTGTGCCTTTGGTATTAAATTCGGATGCAATTTCTGTGTTTCATCGTCAATAAGAAAGTCCAAGTGAAACAGTAAACCTGAAGTGAAGCATCGGAATCTAAAAATGGACTCACAGGAGGGGTTCAAATCATAGAAAGTTATAGTGTCAGTCCTCTTGTACTTAAGTCGGCATTGTGCCTTTTGTATTAAATTCCGATGCAATATCTGTGTCTCATCGTCAATAAGAAGGAGCAAGGTATACAGTAAACCTGAAGTGAAGCATCGGAATCTATAACTGGACTCACTGGAGAGGTTCAAATCATAGAGAGTGAGAGTGTCAGTCCTCTTGTACGTAAGTCGGCATTGTGCCATTTATATTAAATTCGGATGCAATTTCTGTGTTTCATCGTCAATAAGAGGGTCCAAGGGATACAGTAAACCTGAAGTGAAGCATCGGAATCTAAAACTGGACTCACAGGAGAGGTTCAAATCATAGAAAGTGAGAGTGTCAGTCCTCTGGTAATGAAGTCGGCATTATGCCATTTGTATTAAATTCGGATGCAATTTCTGTGTTTCATCGTCAATAAGAAGATCCAAGGGATACAGTAAACCTGAAGTGAAGCATCGGAATCCAAAACTGGACTCACAGAAGAAGTTCAAATCATAGAATGTTAGACACTCACTCCTCTTGTACTTAAATCGGTAATGTGCCTTTTGTATTAAATTCGGATGCAATTTCTATGTTTCATCGTCAATCAGAAGGTCCAAGGGATACAGTTAACTTGAAGTGAAGCATCGGAATCTAAAACTGGACGCACAGGAGAGGTTCAAATCATAGAAATTTCGAATGTCAGTCCTCTTGTTTTTAAGTTGGCATTGTACCTTTTGTATTAAATTCGGATGCAATTTCTGTGTTTCATCGTCAATAAGAAGGTGCAAGGTATACAGTAAACCTGCAGTGAAGCATCGGAATCTGAAACTGGACTAACAGGAGAGGTTCAAATCGTAGAAACTGAGAGTGTCAGTCCTCATGTACTTAAGTCATCATTGTGCCTTTGGTATTAAATTCGGATGCAATTTCTGTGTTTCATCTTCAATAAGAAAGTCCATGTGAAACAGTAAACCTGAAGTGAAGCATCGGAATCTAAAAATGGACTCACAGGAGTTGTTCAAATCATAGAAAATTATAGTGTCAGTCCTCTTGTACTTAAGTCGGCATTGTGCCTTTTGTATTAAATTCCGATGCAATATCTGTGTCTCATCGTCAATAAGAAGGAGCAAGGTACACAGTAAACCTGAAGTGAAGCATCGGAATCTATAACTGGACTCACTGGAGAGGTTCAAATCATAGAGAGTGAGAGTGTCAGTCCTCTTGTACGTAAGTCGGCATTGTGCCATTTATATTAAATTCGGATGCAATTTCTGTGTTTCATCGTCAATAAGAGGGTCCAAGGGATACAGTAAACCTGAAGTGAAGCATCGGAATCTAAAACTGGACTCACAGGAGAGGTTCAAATCATAGAAAGTGAGAGTGTCAGTCCTCTGGTAATGAAGTTGGCATTATGCCATTTGTATTAAATTCGGATGCAATTTCTGTGTTTCATCGTCAATAAGAAGATCCAAGGGATACAGTAAACCTGAAGTGAAGCATCGGAATCCAAAACTGGACTCACAGAAGAAGTTCAAATCATAGAAAGTTAGACACTCACTTCTCTTGTACTTAAATCGGTAATGTGCCTTTTGTATTAAATTCGGATGCAATTTCTGTGTTTCATCGTCAATCAGAAGGTCCAAGGGATACATTTAACCTGAAGTGAAGCATCGGAATCTAAAACTGGACGCACAGGAGAGGTTCAAATCATAGAAATTTCGAATGTCAGTCCTCTTGTTTTTAAGTTGGCATTGTACCTTTTGTATTAAATTCGGATGCAATTTCTGTGTTTCATCGTCAATAAGAAGGTGCAAGGTATACAGTAAACCTAAGGTGAAGCATCGGAATCTAAAACTGGACTCAGAGGAGAGGTTCAAATCATAGAAAGTGAGAGTGTCAGTCCTCTTGTACTTAAGTCGGCATTGTGCCATTTGTATTAAATTGGGATGCAATTTCTGTGTTCCATCGTCAATAAGAAGGTCCAAGGGACACAGTAAACCTCAAGTGAAACATCGGAATCTAAAACTGGACTCACAGGAGAAGTTCAAATCATAGAAAGTTAGAGACTCACTCCTCTTGTACTTAAGTCGGTACCGTGCCTTTTGTATTAAATTCGGAAGCAATTTCTGTGTTTCATCGTCAGTAAGAAGGTCCAAAAGATACAGTAAACCTGAAGTGAAGAATCGGAATCTAAAACCGGACTCACAGGAGAGGTTCAATTCATAGAAAGTTAGAATGTCAGTCCTCTTGTACTTAAGTCGGCATTGTGCCTTTTGTTTTACATTCGGATGCAATTTCTGTGTTTCATCGTTAATAAGAATGTGCAAGGTATACAGTAAACCTGAAGTGAAGCATCGGAATCTAAAACTGAACTTACAGGAGAGGTTCAAATCATAGAAAGTGAGAGTGTCAGTCCTCTTGTACTTAAGTCGGCATTGTGTCATTTTTATTAAATTCGGATGCAATTTCTGTGTTTCATCGTCAATAAGAAGGTCCAAGGGATAGAAAGAACCTAAAGTGAAGCATCGGAATCTAAAACTGGACTCACAAGAGAGGTTCAAATCATAGAAAGTGATAGTGTCAGTCCTCTTGTAATTAAGTCGGCTATATGCCATTTGTATTAAATTCGGATGCAATTTCTGTGTTTCATCGTCAATAAGAACATCCAAGGGATACAGTAAACCTGAAGTGAAGCATCGGAATCCGAAACTGGACTCACAGAAGAAGTTCAAGTCATAGAAAGTTAGAGACTCACTCCTCTTGTACTTAAATCGGTAATGTGCCTTTTGTATTAAATTCGTATGCAATTTCTGTGTTTCATCGGCAATCAGAAGGTCCAAGGGATACAGTTAACCTGAAGTGAAGCATCGGAATCTAAAACTGGACTGAGAGGAGAGATTCAAATCATAGAAAGTGAGAGTGTCAGTCCTCTTGTACTTAAGTCGGCACCGTGCCTTTTTGTATTACATTCGGATGCAATTTCTGTATTTCATCGTCAATAAGAAGGTACAGGAATACAGTAAACCAAAAGTGAAACATCAGAAACTAAAACTGGACTCACAGGAGAGGTTCAAATCATAGAGAGTTAGAGTGTCACTCCTCTTGTACTTAAGTCGGTATTGTGCCTTTTGTATTAAATTCGGATGCAATATCTATGTTCATCGTCAATAAGAAGGTGCAACGTATACAGTAATCCTGAAGTGAAGCATCGGAAACTAAAACTGGGCTCACAGGAGAGGTTCAAATCATAGAAAGTTAGAGTGTCAGTCCTTTTGTACTTAATTCGGCATTGTGCCATTTGTATTAAATTCGGATGCAATTTCTGTGTTTCATCGTATATAAGAAGGTCCAAGGGATACAGAAAACCTGAAGTGAAGCATCGGAATCTAAAACTGGTCTCACAAGAGAGGTTCAAATCATAGAAAGTGAGAGTGTTAGTCCTCTTGTAATTAAGTCGGCGTTATGCCATTTGTATTAAATTCAGATGCAATTTCTGTGTTTCATCGTCAATAAGAAGGGCCAAGGGATACAGTAAACCAGAAGTGAAGCATCGGAATCTGAAACTGGGCTCACAGGAGAGGTTCAAATCATAGAAATTTAGAATGTCAGTCCTCTTGTTTTTAAGTCGGCATTGTGCCTTTTGTATTAAATTCGGATGCAATTTCTGTGTTTCATCGTCAACAAGAAGGTGCAAGGTATACAGTAAACCTAAGGTGAAGCATTGGAATCTAAAACTGGACTCAGAGGAGAGGTTCCTATAATAGAAAGTGAGAGTGTCAGTCCTCTTGTACTTAAGTCGGCATTGTGCCATTTGTATTAAATTGGGATGCAATTTCTGTGTTTCATCTTCAATAAGAAGGTCCAAGGGATACAGTAAACCTGAAGTGAAGCATCGGAATCTAAACCTGGACTCACAGGAGAGGTTCAAATCATAGAAACTTAGAGTGTACTCCTCTTGTACTTAAGTCGGTATTGTGCCTTTTTTATTAAATTCGGATGCAGTTTATGTGTTTCATCGTCAATAAGAAGGGCCAAGGGATACAGTAAACCTGAAGTGAAGCATCGGAATCTAAAACTGGACTCACAGCAGAGGTTCAAATCATAGAAAGTTAGAGTGTCACTCCTCTTCTACTTAAGTCGGTATTGTGCCATTTCTATTAAATTCGGATGCAATTTCTGTGTTTCATCGTCAAAAAGAAGGTCCAAGGGATGCAGTTAACCTGAAGTGAAGCATCGGAATCTAAAACTGGACTCACAGGAGATGTTCAAATCATAGAAAGTGAGAGTGTCAGTCCTCTTGTACTTATGTCGGCATTATGCCATTTGTATTATATTCGGATGCAATTTCTGTTTTCCATCATCAATAAGAAGGTCCAAGGGATACAAAGAACCTAAAGTGAAGCATCGGAATCTAAAACTGGACTCACAAGAAAGGTTCAAATCATAGAAAGTGATAGTGTCAGTCCTCTTGTAATTAAGTCGGCTATATGCCATTTGTATTAAATTCGGATGCAATTTCTGTGTTTCATCGTCAATAAGAAGATCCAAGGGATACAGTAAACCTGAAGTGAAGCATCGGAATCCGAAACTGGACTCACAGAAGAAGTTCAAATCATAGAAAGTTAGAGACTCACTCCTCTTGTACTTAAATCGGTAATGTGCCTTTTGTATTAAATTCGGATGCAATTTCTGTGTTTCATCGGCAATCAGAAGGTCCAAGGGATACAGTTAACCTGAAGTGAAGCATCGGAATCTAAAACTGGACTGAGAGGAGAGATTCAAATCATAGAAAGTGAGAGTGTCAGTCCTCTTGTACTTAAGTCGGCATTGTGCCATTTGTATTAAATTGGGATGCAATTTCTGTGTTTCATCTTCAATACGAAGGTCCAAGGGATACAGTAAACCTGAAGTGAAGCATCGGAATCTAAAACTGGACTCAAAGGAGAGGTTCAAATCATAGAAACTTAGAGTGTCACTCCTCTTGTACTTAAGTTGGTATTGTGCCTCTTGTATTAAATTCGGATGCAGTTTCTGTGTTTCATCGTCAATAAAAAGGTCCAAGGGATACAGTAAACCTGAAGTTAAGCATCGGAATCTAAAACTGGACTCACAGGAGAGGTTCAAATCATAGAAAGTGAGAGTGTCAGTCCTCTGGTAATGAAGTCGGCATTATGCCATTTGTATTAAATTCGGATGCAATTTCTGTGTTTCATCGTCAATAAGAAGATCCAAGGGATACAGTAAACCTGAAGTGAAGCATCGGAATCCAAAACTGGACTCACAGAAGGAGTTCAAATCATAGAAAGTTAGACACTCAATCCTCTTGTACTTAAATCGGTAAAGTGCCTTTTGTATTAAATTTGGATGCAATTTCTGTGTTTCATCGTCAATCAGAAGGTCCAAGGGATACAGTTAACCTGAAGTGAAGCATCGGAATCTAAAACTGGACGCACAGGAGAGGTTCAAATCATAGAAATTTCGAATGTCCGTCCTCTTGTTTTTCAGTTGGCATTGTACCTTTTGTATTAAATTCGGATGCAATTTCTGTGTTTCATCGTCAATAAGAAGGTGCAAGGTATACAGTAAACCTGCAGTGAAGCATCGGAATCTGAAACTGGACTCACAGGAGAGGTTCAAATCGTAGAAACTGAGAGTGTCAGTCCTCATGTACTTAAGTCATCATTGTGCCTTTGGTATTAAATTCGGATGCAATTTCTGTGTTTCAATCGTCAATAAGAAAGTCCAAGTGAAACAGTAAACCTGAAGTGAAGCACCGGAAACTAAAAATGGACTCACAGGAGGGGTTCAAATCATAGAAAATTATAGTGTCAGTCCTCTTGTACTTAAGTCGGCATTGTGCATTTTGTATTAAATTCCGATGCAATATCTGTGTCTCATCGTCAATAAGAAGGAGCAAGGTATACAGTAAACCTGAAGTGAAGCATCGGAATCTATAACTGGACTCACTGGAGAGGTTCAAATCATAGAGAGTGAGAGTGTCAGTCGTCTTGTACGTAAGTCGGCATTGTGCCATTTATATTAAATTCGGATGCAATTTCTGTGTTTCATCGTCAATAAGAGGGTCCAAGGGATACAGTAAACCTGAAGTGAAGCATCGGAATCTAAAACTGGACTCACAGGAGAGGTTCAAATCATAGAAAGTGAGAGTGTCAGTCCTCTGGTAATGAAGTCGGCATTATGCCATTTGTATTAAATTCGGATGCAATTTCTGTGTTTCATCGTCAATAAGAAGATCCAAGAGATACAGTAAACCTGAAGTGAAGCATCGGAATCCAAAACTGGACTCACTGAAGGAGTTCAAATCATAGAAAGTTAGACACTCACTCCTCTTGTACTTAAATCGGTAAAGTGCCTTTTGTATTAAATTCGGATGCAATTTCTGTGTTTCATCGTCAATCAGAAGGTCCAAGGGATACAGTTAACCTGAAGTGAAGCATCGGAATCTAAAACTGGACGCATAGGAGAGGTTCAAATCATAGAAATTTCGAATGTCCGTCCTCTTGTTTTTCAGTTGGCATTGTACCTTTTGTATTAAATTCGGATGCAATTTCTGTGTTTCATCGTCAATAAGAAGGTGCAAGGTATACAGTAAACCTAAGGTGAAGCATCGGAATCTAAAACTGGACTCAGAGGAGAGGTTCAAATCATAGAAAGTGAGAGTGTCAGTCCTCTTGTACTTAAGTCGGCATTGTGCCATTTGTATTAAATTGGGATGCAATTTCTGTGTTTCATCTTCAATACGAAAGTCCAAGGGATACAGTAAACCTGAAGTGAAGCATCGTAATCTAAAACTGGACTCAAAGGAGAGGTTCAAATCATGGAAACTTAGAGTGTCACTCCTCCTGTACTTAAGTCGGTATTGTGCCTTTTGTATTAAATTCGGATGCAGTTTCTGTGTTTCATCGTCAATAAGAAGGTCCACGGGATACAGTAAACCTGAAGTTAAGCATCGGAATCTAAAACTGACCTCACAGGTGAGGTTCAAATCATAGAAAGTTAGAGTGTCAGTTCTATTGTACTTATGTCGGCATTGTGCCTTTTGTAATAAATTCAGATGCAATTTTTGTGTTTCATCGTCAATACGAAGGTGCAAGGTATACAGTAAACCTGAAGTGAAGCATCGGAATCTGAAACTGGACTCACAGGAGAGGTTCAAATCTTAGAAACTGAGAGTGTCAGTCCTCTTGTACTTAAGTCATCATTGTGCCTTTGGTATTAAATTCGGATGCAATTTCTGTGTTTCATCGTCAATAAGAAAGTCCAAGTGATACAGTAAACCAGAAGTGAAGCATCGGGATCTAAAAATGGACTCACAGGAGGGGTTCAAATCATAGAAAGTTAGAGTGTCAGTCCTCTTGTACTTAAGTCGGCATTGTGCCTTTTGTATTAAATTCCGATGCAATATCTGTGTCTCATCGTCAATAAGAAGGAGCAAGGTATACAGTAAACCTAAGGTGAAGCATCGGAATCTAAAACTGGACTCACTGGAGAGGTTCAAATCATAGAGAGTGAGAGTGTCAGTCCTCTTGTACGTAAGTCGGCATTGTGCCATTTATATTAAATTCGGATGCAATTTCTGTGTTTCATCGTCAATAAGAGGGTCCAAGGGATACAGTAAACCTGAAGTGAAGCATCGGAATCTAAACTGGACTCACAGGAGAGGTTCAAATCATAGAAAGTGAGAGTGTCAGTCCTCTTGTACTTAAGTCGGCATTGTGCCATTTGTATTAAATTGGGATGCAATTTCTGTGTTCCATCGTCAATAAGAAGGTCCAAGGGACGCAGTAAATCTCAAGTGAAACATCGGAATCTAAAACTGGACTCACAGGAGAAGTTCAAATCATAGAAAATTAGAGAACTCACTCCCTCTTGTACTTAAGTCGGTACCGTGCCTTTTGTATTAAATTCGGAAGCAATTTCTGTGTTTCATCGTCAGTAAGAAGGTCCAAGGGATACAGTAAACCTGAAGTGAAGAATCGGAATCTAAAACTGGACTCACAGGAGAGGTTCAAATCATAGAAAGTTAGAATGTCAGTCCTCTTGTACTTAAGTCGGCATTGTGCCTTTTGTTTTACATTCGGATGCAATTTCTGTGTTTTCATCGTTAATAAGAATGTGCAAGGAATACAGTAAACCTGAAGTGAAGCATCGGAATCTCAAAATGGGCTCACAGGAGGGGTTCAAATCATAGAAAGTTAGAGACTCACTCCTCTTGTACTTAAATCGGTAATGTGCCTTTTTTTATTAAATTCGGATGCAATTTCTGTGTTTCATCGTCAATCAGAAGGTCCAAGGGATACAGTTAACCTGAAGTGAAGCATCGGAATCTAAAACTGGACGCACAGAAGATGTTCAAATCATAGAAATTTCGAATGTCAGTCCTCTTGTTTTTAAGTTGGCATTGTGCCTTTTGTATTAAATTCGGATGCAATTTCGGTGTTTCATCGTCAATAAGAAGGTGCAAGGTATACAGTAAACCTAACGTGAAGCATCGGAATCTAAAACTGGACTCAGAGTAGAGGTTCAAAATCATAGAAAGTGAGAGTGTCAGTCCTCTTGTACTTAAGTCATCATTGTGCCTTTGGTATTAAATTCAAATGCAATTTCTGTGTTTCATCGTCAATAAGAAAGTCCAAGTGATACAGTAAACCTGAAGTGAAGCATCGGGATCTAAAAATGGACTCGCAGGAGGGGTTCAAATCATAGAAAAATTAGAGTGTCAGTCCTCTTGTACTTAAGTCGGCATTGTGCCTTTTGTATTAATTCCGATGCCATATCTGTGTCTCATCGTCAAATAAGAAGGAGCAAGGTATACAGTAAAGCTAAGGTGAAGCATCGGAATCTAAAACTGGACTCACTGGAGAGGTTCAAATCATAGAGAGTGAGAGTGTCAGTCCTCTTGTACGTAAGTCGGCATTGTGCCCATTTATATTAAATTCGGATGCAATTTCTGTGTTTCATCGTCAATAAGAGGGTCAAAGGGATACAGTAGACCTGAAGTGAAGCATCGGAATCCTAAAAACTGGACTCACAGGAGAGGTTCAAATCATAGAAAGTGAGAGTGTCAGTCCCTCTGGTAATGAAGTCGGCATTATGCCATTTGTATTAAATTCGGATTGCAATTTCTGTGTTTCATCGTCAATAAGAAGGTGCAAGGTATACAGTAAACCTAAGGTGAAGCATCGGAATCTAAAACTGGACTCAGAGGAGAAATTCCTATAATAGAAAGTGAGAGTGTGAGTCCTCTTGTACTTAAGTCGGCATTGTGCCATTTGTATTAAATTGGGATGCAATTTCTGTGTTTCATCTTCAATAAGAATGTGAAAGGGATACAGTAAACCTGAAGTGAAGCATCGGAATCTAAAACTGGACTCACAGGAGAGGTTCAAATCATAGAAACTTAGAGTGTCACTCCTCTTGTACTTAAGTCGGTATTGTGCCTTTTGTATTAAATTCGGCTGCAGTTTATGTGTTTCATCGTCAATAAGAAGGGCCAAGGGATACAGTAAACCTGAAGTGAAGCATCGGAATCTAAAACTGGACTCACAGCAGAGGTTAAAATCATCGAAAGTTAGAGTGTCACTCCTCTTGTACTTAAGTCGGTATTGTGCTATTTGTATTAAATTCGGATGCAATTTCTGTGTTTCATCGTCAAAAAGAAGGTCCAAGGGATGCAGTTAACCTGAAGTGAAGCATCGGAATCTAAAACTGGACTCACAGGAGATGTTCAAATCATAGAAAGTGAGAGTGTCAGTCCTCTTGTGTTTATGTCGGCATTATGCCATTTTGTATCACATTCGGATGCAATTTCTGTTTTCCATCATCAATAAGAAGGTCCAAGCGATACAGCAAACCTGAAGTGAAGCATCGGAATGTAAAACTGGACTCACAGGAGAGGTTCAAATCATAGAAAGTTAGAGTGTCCAGTCCTCTTGTACTTAAGTCGGTATTGTGCCTTTTGAATTTAGTTCCGATGCAATTTCTGTGTTTCATCGTCAATAAGAAGGTGCAAGGTATACAGTAAACCTGAAGTGAAGCTTCGGAATCTAAAACTGGACTCACAGCAGAGGTTAAAATCATAGAAAGTTAGAGTGTCAGTCCTCTTGTACTTAAGTCGGCATTGTGCCATTCGTATTAAATTCGGATGCAATTTCTGTGTTTCATCGTTAATAAGAAGGTGCAAGGTATACAGTAAACCTGAAGTGAAGCACGGAATCTAAAACTTGACTCACAGGAGAGGTTCAAATCATAGAAAGTGAGAGTGTCAGTACTCTTGTACTTAAGTCGCCATTGTGCCATTTGTATTAAATTCGGATGCAATTTCTGTGTTTCATCGTCAATATGAAGGTCCAAGGGATACAGAAAACCTGAAGTGAAGCATCGGAATCTAAAACTGGGCTCACAGGAGAGGTTCAAATCATAGAAGTGAGAGTGTCAGTCCTCTTGTGATTAAGTCGGCATTAAGCTATTTGTATTAAATTCGGATGCAACTTCTGTGTTTCATCGTCAATAAGAAGGTCCAAGGGATACAGTAAACCTGAAGTGAAACATCGGAATCTAAAACTGGACTCACAGGAGAAGTTCAAATCACAGAAAGTTAGAGACTCACTCCTCTTGTACTTAAGTCGGTACCCGTGCCTTTTGTATTAAATTCGGAAGCAATTTCTGTGTTTCATCGTCAGTAAGAAGGTCCAAGGGATACAGTAAACCTGAAGTGAAGAATCGGAATCTAAAACTGGACTCACAGGAGAGGTTCAAATCCTAGAAAGTTAGAATGTCAGTCCTCTTGTACTTAAGTCGGCATTGTGCCTTTTGTTTTACATTCGGATGCAATTTCTGTGTTTCATCGTTAATAAGAATGTGCAAGGTATACAGTAAACCTGAAGTGAAGCATTCGGAAATCTAAAAATGGACTCACAGGAGGGGTTCAAATCATAGAAAGTTTAGAGTGTCAGTCCTCTTGTACTTAAGTCGGCATTGTGCCTTTTGTATTAAATTCCGATGCAATATCTGTGTCTCATCGTCAATAAGAAGGAGCAAGGTATACAGTAAACCTGAAGTGAAGCATCGGAATCTAAAACTGGACTCACTGGAGAGGTTCAAATCATAGAGAGTGAGAGTGTCAGTCCTCTTGTACGTAAGTCGGCATTGTGCCATTTATATTAAATTCGGATGCAATTTCTGTGTTTCATCGTCAATAAAGAGGGTCCAAGGGATACAGTAAACCTGAAGTGAAGCGTCGGAATCTAAAACTGGACTCACAGGAGAGGTTCAAATCATAGAAAGTGAGAGTGTCAGTCCTCTGGTAATGAAGTCGGCTATATGCCATTTGTATTAAATTCGGATGCAATTTCTGTGTTTCATCGTTAATAAGAATGTTGCAAGGTATACAGTAAACCTGAAGTGAAGCATCGGAATCTAAAAAATGGACTCACAGGAGGGGTTCAAATCATAGAAAGTTAGAGTGTCAGTCCTCTTGTACTTAAGTCGGCATTGTGCCTTTTGTATTAAATTCCGATGCAATATCTGTGTCTCATCGTCAATAAGAAGGAGCAAGGTATACAGTAAACCTGAAGTGAAGCATCGGAATCTAAAACTGGACTCACTGGAGAGGTTCAAATCATAGAGAGTGAGAGTGTCAGTCCTCTTGTACGTAAGTCGGCATTGTGCCATTTATATTAAATTCGGATGCAATTTCTGTGTTTCATCGTCAATAAGAGGGCCCAAGGTATACAGTAAACCTGAAGTGAAGCATCGGAATCTAAAACTGGACTCACAGGAGAGGTTTCAAATCATAGAAAGTTAGAGCGTCAGTTCCTTGTACTTAAGTCGGCATTGTGCCAATTTTTATTCAATTCGGATGCAATTTCTGTGTTTCATCGTCAATAAGAAAGGTCCAAGGGATACAAAGAACCTAAAGTGAAGCATCGGAATCTAAAACTGGACTCACAAGAGAGGTTCAAATCATAGAAAGTGATAGTGTCAGTCCTCTTGTAATTAAGTCGGCTATATGCCATTTGTATTAAATTCGGATGCAATTTCTGTGTTTCATCGTCAATAAGAAGATCCAAGGGATACAGTAAACCTGAAGTGAAGCATCGGAATCCAAAACTGGACTCACAGAAGAAGTTCAAATCATAGAAAGTTAGAGACTCACTCCTCTTGTACTTAAATCGGTAATGTGCCTTTTGTATTAAATTCGGATGCAATTTCTGTGTTTCATCGTCAATCAGAAGGTCCAAGGGATACAGTTAACCTGAAGTGGACGCACAGGAGAGATTCAAATCATAGAAATTTCGAATGTCAGTCCTCTTGTTTTTAAGTTGGTATTGTGCCTTTTGTATTAAATTCGGATGCAATTTCTGTGTTTCATCGTCAATAAGAAGGTGCAAGGTATACAGTAAACCTGAAGTGAAGCATCGGAATCTGAAACTGGACTCACAGGAGAGGTTCAAATCGTAGAAACTGAGAGTGTCAGTTCTCTTGTTTTTAAGTCGGCATTGTGCCTTTTGTATTAAATTGGGATGCAATTTCTGTGTTTCATCGTCAATAAGAAGGTGCAAGGTATACAGTAAACCTAAGGTGAAGCATCGGAATCTAAAACTGGACTCAGAGGAGAGGTTCCTATAATAGAAAGTGAGAGTGTCAGTCCTCTTGTAGTTAAGTCGGTATTGTGCCTTTTGTATTTAATTCGGATGCAGTTTCTGTGTTTCATCGTCAATAAGAAGGTCCAAGGGATACAGTAAACCTGAAGTGAAGCATCGGAATCTAAAACTGGACTCACAGCAGAGGTTCAAATCATAGAAAGTTAGAGTGTCACTCCTCTTCTACTTAAGTCGGTATTGTGCCATTTGTATTAAATTCGGATGCAAATTCTGTGTTTCATCGTCAAAAAGAAGGTCCAAGGGATGCAGTTAACCTGAAGTGAAGCATCGGAATCTAAAACTGGACTCACAGGAGATGTTTAAATCATAGAAATTGAGAGTATCAGTCCTCTTGTACTTATGTCGGCATTATGCCATTTGTATTATATTCGGATGCAATTTCTGTTTTCCATCATCAATAAGAAGGTCCAAGCGATACAGCAAACCCGAAGTGAAGCATCGGAATGTAAAACTGGACTCACAGGAGAGGTTCAAATCATAGAAAGTTAGAGTGTCAGTCCTCTTGTACTTAAGTCGGTATTGTGCCTTTTGAATTTAGTTCCGATGCAATTTCTGTGTTTCATCGTCAATAAGAAGGTGCAAGGTATACAGT
This sequence comes from Schistocerca piceifrons, assembly GCF_021461385.2. Taxonomy (NCBI): domain Eukaryota; kingdom Metazoa; phylum Arthropoda; class Insecta; order Orthoptera; family Acrididae; genus Schistocerca; species Schistocerca piceifrons. The sequence continues at coordinate 839,164,936 of NC_060141.1, forward strand.
AAACCTGAAGTGAAGCATCGGAATATAAAACTGGACTCCCAGGAGAGGTTCAAATCATGGAAAGTGAGAGCGTCAGTCCTCTTGTCTTAAGTCGGCATTGTGCCATTTGTATTAAATTCGGATGCAATTTCTGTGTTTCATCGTTAATAAGAAGGTGCAAGGTATACAGTAAACCTGAAGTGAAGCATTGGAATCTAAAACGTGACTCACAGGAGAGGTTCAAATCATAGAAAGTGAGAGTGTCAGTACTCTTGTACTTAAGTCGCCATTGTGCCATTTGTATTAAATTCGGATGCAATTTCTGTGTTTCATCGTCAATATGAAGGTCCAAGGGATACAGAAAACCTGAAGTGAAGCATCTGAATCTAAAACTGGGCTCACAGGAGAGGTTCAAATCATAGAAAGTGAGAGTGTCAGTCCTCTTGTGATTAAGTCGGCATTAAGCTATTTCTATTAAATTCGGTTGCAACTTCTGTGTTTCTTCGTCAATAAGAAGGTCCAAGGGTTAAAGTAAACCAGAAGTGAAACATCGGAATCTAAAACTGGACTCACAGGAGAAGTTCAAATCATAGAAAGTTAGAGACTCACTCCTCTTGTACTTAAGTCGGTACCGTGCCTTTTGTATTAAATTCGGAAGCAATTTCTGTGTTTCATCGTCAGTAAGAAGGCCCAAGGGATACAGTAAACCTGAAGTGAAGCATCGGAATCTAAAACTGGACTCACAGGAGAAGTTCAAATCATAGAAAGTGAGAGTGTCAGTCCTCTGGTAATGAAGTCGGCATTATGCCATTTGTATTAAATTCGGATGCAATTTCTGTGTTTCATCGTTAATAAGAAAGTCCAAGTGATACAGTAAACCTGAAGTGAAGCATCGGAATCTGAAAATGGACTCACAGGAGGGGTTCAAATCATAGAAAGTTAGAGTGTCAGTCCTCTTGTACTTAAGTCGGCATTGTGCCTTTTGTTTTACATTCGGATGCAATTTCTGTGTTTCATCGTTAATAAGAATGTGCAAAGTATACAGTAAACCTGAAGTGAAGCATCGGAATCTAAAACTGAACTTACAGGAGAGGTTCAAATCATAGAAAGTGAGAGTGTCAGTCCTCTTGTACTTAAATCGGCATTGTGCCATTTTTATTAAATTCGGATGCAATTTCTGTGTTTCATCGTCAATAAGAAGGTCCAAGGGATACAAAGAACCTAAAGTGAAGCATCGGAATCTAAAACTGGACTCACAAGAAAGGTTCAAATCATAGAAAGTGATAGTGTCAGTCCTCTTGTAATTAAGTCTTCTATATGCCATTTGTATTAAATTCGGATGCAATTTCTGTGTTTCATCGTCAATAAGAAGATCCAAGGGATACAGTAAACCTGAAGTGAAGCATCGGAATCCGAAACTGGACTCACAGAAGAAGTTCAAATCATAGAAAGTTAGAGACTCACTCCTCTTGTACTTAAATCGGTAATGTGCCTTTTGTATTAAATTCGGATGCAATTTCTGTGTTTCATCGGCAATCAGAAGGTCCAAGGGATACAGTTAACCTGAAGTGAAGCATCGGAATCTAAAACTGGACTGAGAGGAGAGATTCAAATCATAGAAAGTGAGAGTGTCAGTCCTCTTGTACTTAAGTCGGCATTGTGCCATTTGTATTAAATTGGGATGCAATTTCTGTGTTTCATCTTCAATACGAAGGTCCAAGGGATACAGTAAACCTGAAGTGAAGCATCGGAATCTAAAACTGGACTCAAAGGAGAGGTTCAAATCATAGAAACTTAGAGTGTCACTCCTCTTGTACTTAAGTCGGTATTGTGCCTCTTGTATTAAATTCGGATGCAGTTTCTGTGTTTCATCGTCAATAAAAAGGTCCAAGGGATACAGTAAACCTGAAGTTAAGCATCGGAATCTAAAACTGACCTCACAGGAGAGGTTCAAATCATAGAAAGTTAGAGTGTCAGTTCTCTTGTACTTATGTCGGCATTTTGCCTTTTTTAATAAATTCAGATGCAATTTCTGTGTTTCATCGTCAACAAGAAGGTGCAAGGTATACAGTAAACCTGCAGTGAAGCATCGGAATCTGAAACTGGACTCACAGGAGAGGTTCAAATCGTAGAAACTGAGAGTGTCAGTCCTCATGTACTTAAGTCATCATTGTGCCTTTGGTATTAAATTCGGATGCAATTTCTGTGTTTCATCGTCAATAAGAAAGTCCAAGTGAAACAGTAAACCTGAAGTGAAGCACCGGAAACTAAAAATGGACTCACAGGAGGGGTTCAAATCATAGAAAATTATAGTGTCAGTCCTCTTGTACTTAAGTCGGCATTGTGCCTTTTGTATTAAATTCCGATGCAATATCTGTGTCTCATCGTCAATAAGAAGGAGCAAGGTATACAGTAAACCTGAAGTGAAGCATCGGAATCTATAACTGGACTCACTGGAGAGGTTCAAATCATAGAGAGTGAGAGTGTCAGTCGTCTTGTACGTAAGTCGGCATTGTGCCATTTATATTAAATTCGGATGCAATTTCTGTGTTTCATCGTCAATAAGAGGGTCCAAGGGATACAGTAAACCTGAAGTGAAGCATCGGAATCTAAAACTGGACTCACAGGAGAGGTTCATATCATAGAAAGTGAGAGTGTCAGTCCTCTGGTAATGAAGTCGGCATTATGCCATTTGTATTAAATTCGGATGCAATTTCTGTGTTTCATCGTCAATAAGAAGATCCAAGGGATACAGTAAACCTGAAGTGAAGCATCGGAATCCAAAACTGGACTCACAGAAGGAGTTCAAATCATAGAAAGTTAGACACTCACTCCTCTTGTACTTAAATCGGTAAAGTGCCTTTTGTATTAAATTCGGATGCAATTTCTGTGTTTCATCGTCAATCAGAAGGTCCAAGGGATACAGTTAACCTGAAGTGAAGCATCGGAATCTAAAACTGGACGCACAGGAGAGGTTCAAATCATAGAAATTTCGAATGTCCGTCCTCTTGTTTTTCAGTTGGCATTGTACCTTTTGTATTAAATTCGGATGCAATTTCTGTGTTTCATCGTCAATAAGAAGGTGCAAGGTATACAGTAAACCTAAGGTGAAGCATCGGAATCTAAAACTGGACTCAGAGGAGAGGTTCAAATCATAGAAAGTGAGAGTGTCAGTCCTCTTGTACTTAAGTCGGCATTGTGCCATTTGTATTAAATTGGGATGCAATTTCTGTGTTTCATCTTCAATACGAAGGTCCAAGGGATACAGTAAACCTGAAGTGAAGCATCGTAATCTAAAACTGGACTCAAAGGAGAGGTTCAAATCATAGAAACTTAGAGTGTCACTCCTCCTGTACTTAAGTCGGTATTGTGCCTTTTGTATTAAATTCGGATGCAGTTTCTGTGTTTCATCGTCAATAAGAAGGTCCACGGGATACAGTAAACCTGAAGTTAAGCATCGGAATCTAAAACTGACCTCACAGGTGAGGTTCAAATCATAGAAAGTTAGAGTGTCAGTTCTATTGTACTTATGTCGGCATTGTGCCTTTTGTAATAAATTCAGATGCAATTTTTGTGTCTCATCGTCAATACGAAGGTGCAAGGTATACAGTAAACCTGAAGTGAAGCATCGGAATCTGAAACTGGACTCACAGGAGAGGTTCAAATCGTAGAAACTGAGAGTGTCAGTCCTCTTGTACTTAAGTCATCATTGTGCCTTTGGTATTAAATTCGGATGCAATTTCTGTGTTTCATCGTCAATAAGAAAGTCCAAGTGATACAGTAAACCAGAAGTGAAGCATCGGGATCTAAAAATGGACTCACAGGAGGGGTTCAAATCATAGAAAGTTAGAGTGTCAGTCCTCTTGTACTTAAGTCGGCATTGTGCCTTTTGTATTAAATTCCGATGCAATATCTGTGTCTCATCGTCAATAAGAAGGAGCAAGGTATACAGTAAACCTAAGGTGAAGCATCGGAATCTAAAACTGGACTCACTGGAGAGGTTCAAATCATAGAGAGTGAGAGTGTCAGTCCTCTTGTACGTAAGTCGGCATTGTGCCATTTATATTAAATTCGGATGCAATTTCTGTGTTTCATCGTCAATAAGAGGGTCCAAGGGATACAGTAAACCTGAAGTGAAGCATCGGAATCTAAACTGGACTCACAGGAGAGGTTCAAATCATAGAAAGTGAGAGTGTCAGTCTTCTTGTACTTAAGTCGGCATTGTGCCATTTGTATTAAATTGGGATGCAATTTCTGTGTTCCATCGTCAATAAGAAGGTCCAAGGGACGCAGTAAATCTCAAGTGAAACATCGGAATCTAAAACTGGACTCACAGGAGAAGTTCAAATCATAGAAAATTAGAGACTCACTCCTCTTGTACTTAAGTCGGTACCGTGCCTTTTGTATTAAATTCGGAAGCAATTTCTGTGTTTCATCTTCAGTAAGAAGGTCCAAGGGATACAGTAAACCTGAAGTGAAGAATCGGAATCTAAAACTGGACTCACAGGAGAGGTTCAAATCATAGAAAGTTAGAATGTCAGTCCTCTTGTACTTAAGTCGGCATTGTGCCTTTTGTTTTACATTCGGATGCAATTTCTGTGTTTCATCGTTAATAAGAATGTGCAAGGAATACAGTAAACCTGAAGTGAAGCATCGGAATCTCAAAATGGGCTCACAGGAGGGGTTCAAATCATAGAAAGTTAGAGACTCACTCCTCTTGTACTTAAATCGGTAATGTGCCTTTTTTATTAAATTCGGATGCAATTTCTGTGTTTCATCGTCAATCAGAAGGTCCAAGGGATACAGTTAACCTGAAGTGAAGCATCGCAATCTAAAACTGGACGCACAGAAGATGTTCAAATCATAGATATTTCGAATGTCAGTCCTCTTGTTTTTAAGTTGGCATTGTGCCTTTTGTATTAAATTCGGATGCAATTTCGGTGTTTCATCGTCAATAAGAAGGTGCAAGGTATACAGTAAACCTAACGTGAAGCATCGGAATCTAAAACTGGACTCAGAGGAGAGGTTCAAATCATAGAAAGTGAGAGTGTCAGTCCTCTTGTACTTAAGTCATCATTGTGCCTTTGGTATTAAATTCAAATGCAATTTCTGTGTTTCATCGTCAATAAGAAAGTCCAAGTGATACAGTAAACCTGAAGTGAAGCATCGGGATCTAAAAATGGACTCGCAGGAGGGGTTCAAATCATAGAAAATTAGAGTGTCAGTCCTCTTGTACTTAAGTCGGCATTGTGCCTTTTGTATTAATTCCGATGCCATATCTGTGTCTCATCGTCAATAAGAAGGAGCAAGGTATACAGTAAAGCTAAGGTGAAGCATCGGAATCTAAAACTGGACTCACTGGAGAGGTTCAAATCATAGAGAGTGAGAGTGTCAGTCCTCTTGTACGTAAGTCGGCATTGTGCCATTTATATTAAATTCGGATGCAATTTCTGTGTTTCATCGTCAATAAGAGGGTCAAAGGGATACAGTAGACCTGAAGTGAAGCATCGGAATCTAAAACTGGACTCACAGGAGAGGTTCAAATCATAGAAAGTGAGAGTGTCAGTCCTCTGGTAATGAAGTCGGCATTATGCCATTTGTATTAAATTCGGATGCAATTTCTGTGTTTCATCGTCAATAAGAAGGTGCAAGGTATACAGTAAACCTAAGGTGATGCATCGGAATCTAAAACTGGACTCAGAGGAGAAATTCCTATAATAGAAAGTGAGAGTGTGAGTCCTCTTGTACTTAAGTCGGCATTGTGCCATTTGTATTAAATTGGGATGCAATTTCTGTGTTTCATCTTCAATAAGAATGTCCAAGGGATACAGTAAACCTGAAGTGAAGCATCGGAATCTAAAACTAGACTCACAGGAGAGGTTCAAATCATAGAAACTTAGAGTGTCACTCCTCTTGTACTTAAGTCGGTATTGTGCCTTTTGTATTAAATTCGGCTGCAATTTCTGTGTTTCATCGTCAAAAAGAAGGTCCAAGGGATGCAGTTAACCTGAAGTGAAGCATCGGAATCTAAAACTGGACTCACAGGAGATGTTCAAATCATAGAAAGTGAGAGTGTCAGTCCTCTTGTGTTTATGTCGGCATTATGCCATTTGTATTACATTCGGATGCAATTTCTGTTTTCCATCATCAATAAGAAGGTCCAAGCGATACAGCAAACCTGAAGTGAAGCATCGGAATGTAAAACTGGACTCACAGGAGAGGTTCAAATCATAGAAAGTTAGAATGTCAGTCCTCTTGTACTTAAGTCGGTATTGTGCCTTTTGAATTTATTTCCGATGCAATTTCTGTGTTTCATCGTCAATAAGAAGGTGCAAGGTATACAGTAAACCTGAAGTGAAGCATCGGAATCTAAAACTGGACTCACAGCAGAGGTTAAAATCATAGAAAGTTAGAGTGTCAGTCCTCTTGTACTTAAGTCGGCATTGTGCCATTCGTATTAAATTCGGATGCAATTTCTGTGTTTCATCGTTAATAAGAAGGTGCAAGGTATACAGTAAACCTGAAGTGAAGCACGGAATCTAAAACTTGACTCACAGGAGAGGTTCAAATCATAGAAAGTGAGAGTGTCAGTACTCTTGTACTTAAGTCGCCATTGTGCCATTTGTATTAAATTCGGATGCAATTTCTGTGTTTCATCGTTAATATGAAGGTCCAAGGGATACAGAAAACCTGAAGAGAAGCATCGGAATCTAAAACTGGGCTCACAGGAGAGGTTCAAATCATAGAAAGTGAGAGTGTCAGTCCTCTGGTAATGAAGTCGGCTATATGCCATTTGTATTAAATTCGGATGCAATTTCTGTGTTTCATCGTTAATAAGAAAGTCCAAGTGATACAGTAAACCTGAAGTGAAGCATCGGAATCTAAAAATGGACTCACAGGAGGGGTTCAAATCATAGAAAGTTAGAGTGTCAGTCCTCTTGTACTTAAGTCGGCATTGTGCCTTTTGTATTAAATTCCGATGCAATATCTGTGTCTCATCGTCAATAAGAAGGAGCAAGGTATACAGTAAACCTGAAGTGAAGCATCGGAATCTAAAACTGGACTCACTGGAGAGGTTCAAATCATAGAGAGTGAGAGTGTCAGTCCTCTTGTACGTAAGTCGGCATTGTGCCATTTATATTAAATTCGGATGCAATTTCTGTGTTTCATCGTCAATAAGAGGGCCCAAGGGATACAGTAAACCTGAAGTGAAGCATCGGAATCTAAAACTGGACTCACAGGAGAGGTTCAAATCATAGAAAGTTAGAGCGTCAGTTCCCTTGTACTTAAGTCGGCATTGTGCCAATTTTTATTAAATTCGGATGCAATTTCTGTGTTTCATCGTCAATAAGAAGGTCCAAGGGATACAAAGAACCTAAAGTGAAGCATCGGAATCTAAAACTGGACTCACAAGAGAGGTTCAAATCATAGAAAGTGATAGTGTCAGTCCTCTTGTAATTAAGTCGGCTATATGCCATTTGTATTAAATTCGGATGCAATTTCTGTGTTTCATCGTCAATAAGAAGATCCAAGGGATACAGTAAACCTGAAGTGAAGCATCGGAATCCAAAACTGGACTCACAGAAGAAGTTCTAATCATAGAAAATTAGAGACTCACTCCTCTTGTACTTAAATCGGTAATGTGCCTTTTGTATTAAATTCGGATGCAATTTCTGTGTTTCATCGTCAATCAGAAGGTCCAAGGGATACAGTTAACCTGAAGTGAAGCATCGGAATCTAAAACTGGACGCACAGGAGAGATTCAAATCATAGAAATTTCGAATGTCAGTCCTCTTGTTTTTAAGTTGGTATTGTGCCTTTTGTATTAAATTCGGATGCAATTTCTGTGTTTCATCGTCAATAAGAAGGTGCAAGGTATACAGTAAACCTGAAGTGAAGCATCGGAATCTGAAACTGGACTCACAGGAGAGGTTCAAATCGTAGAAACTGAGAGTGTCAGTCCTCTTGTACTTAAGTCATCATTGTGCCTTTGGTATTAAATTCGGATGCAATTTCTGTGTTTCATCGTCATAAGAAAGTCCAAGTGATACAGTAAACCTGAAGTGAAGCATCGGAATCTAAAAATGGACTCACAGGAGGGGTTCAAATCATAGAAAGTTAGAGTGTCAGTCCTCTTGTACTTAAGTCGGCATTGTGCCTTTTGTATTAAATTCCGATGCAATATCTGTGTCTCATCGTCAATAAGAAGGAGCAAGGTATACAGTAAACCTGAAGTGAAGCATCGGAATCTAAAACTGGACTCACTGGAGAGGTTCAAATCATAGAGAGTGAGAGTGTCAGTCCTCTTGTACGTAAGTCGGCATTGTGCCATTTATATTAAATTCGGATGCAATTTCTGTGTTTCATCGTCAATAAGAGGGTCCAAGGGATACAGTAAACCTGAAGTGAAGCATCGGAATCTAAAACTGGACTCACAGGAAAGGTTCAAATCATAGAAAGTGAGAGTGTCAGTCCTCTGGTAATGAAGTCGGCATTATGCCATTTGTATTAAATTCGGATGCAATTTCTGTGTTTCATCGTCAATAAGAAGGTCCAAGGGATACAGTAAACCAGAAGTGAATCATCGGAATCTAAAACTGGACTCACAGGAGAGGTTCAAATCATAGAAATTTAGAATGTCAGTCCTCTTGTTTTTAAGTCGGCATTGTGCCTTTTGTATTAAATTGGGATGCAATTTCTGTGTTTCATCGTCAATAAGAAGGTGCAAGGTATACAGTAAACCTAAGGTGAAGCATCGGAATCTAAAACTGGACTCAGAGGAGAGGTTCCTATAATAGAAAGTGAGAGTGTCAGTCCTCTTGTAGTTAAGTCGGTATTGTGCCTTTTGTATTAAATTCGGATGCAGTTTCTGTGTTTCATCGTCAATAAGAAGGTCCAAGGGATACAGTAAACCTGAAGTGAAGCATCCGAATCTAAAACTGGACTCACAGCAGAGGTTCAAATCATAGAAAGTTAGAGTGTCACTCCTCTTCTACTTAAGTCGGTATTGTGCCATTTGTATTAAATTCGGATGCAAATTCTGTGTTTCATCGTCAAAAAGAAGGTCCAAGGGATGCAGTTAACCTGAAGTGAAGCATCGGAATCTAAAACTGGACTCACAGGAGATGTTCAAATCATAGAAATTGAGAGTATCAGTCCTCTTGTACTTATGTCGGCATTATGCCATTTGTATTATATTCGGATGCAATTTCTGTTTTCCATCATCAATAAGAAGGTCCAAGCGATACAGCAAACCCGAAGTGAAGCATCGGAATGTAAAACTGGACTCACAGGAGAGGTTCAAATCATAGAAAGTTAGAGTGTCAGTCCTCTTGTACTTAAGTCGGTATTGTGCCTTTTGAATTTAGTTCCGATGCAATTTCTGTGTTTCATCGTCAATAAGAAGGTGCAAGGTATACAGTAAACCTGAAGTGAAGCATCGGAATATAAAACTGGACTCCCAGGAGAGGTTCAAATCATGGAAAGTGAGAGCGTCAGTCCTCTTGTACTTAAGTCGGCATTGTGCCATTTGTATTAAATTCGGATGCAATTTCTGTGTTTCATCGTTAATAAGAAGGTGCAAGGTATACAGTAAACCTGAAGTGAAGCATTGGAATCTAAAACGTGACTCACAGGAGAGGTTCAAATCATAGAAAGTGAGAGTGTCAGTACTCTTGTACTTAAGTCGCCATTGTGCCATTTGTATTAAATTCGGATGCAATTTCTGTGTTTCATCGTCAATATGAAGGTCCAAGGGATACAGAAAACCTGAAGTGAAGCATCTGAATCTAAAACTGGGCTCACAGGAGAGGTTCAAATCATAGAAAGTGAGAGTGTCAGTCCTCTTGTGATTAAGTCGGCATTAAGCTATTTCTATTAAATTCGGTTGCAACTTCTGTGTTTCTTCGTCAATAAGAAGGTCCAAGGGTTAAAGTAAACCAGAAGTGAAACATCGGAATCTAAAACTGGACTCACAGGAGAAGTTCAAATCATAGAAAGTTAGAGACTCACTCCTCTTGTACTTAAGTCGGTACCGTGCCTTTTGTATTAAATTCGGAAGCAATTTCTGTGTTTCATCGTCAGTAAGAAGGCCCAAGGGATACAGTAAACCTGAAGTGAAGCATCGGAATCTAAAACTGGACTCACAGGAGAAGTTCAAATCATAGAAAGTGAGAGTGTCAGTCCTCTGGTAATGAAGTCGGCATTATGCCATTTGTATTAAATTCGGATGCAATTTCTGTGTTTCATCGTTAATAAGAAAGTCCAAGTGATACAGTAAACCTGAAGTGAAGCATCGGAATCTGAAAATGGACTCACAGGAGGGGTTCAAATCACAGAAAGGTAGAGTGTCAGTCCTCTTGTACTTAAGTCGGCATTGTGCCTTTTGTATTAAATTCCGATGCAATATCTGTGTCTCATCGTCAATAAGAAGGAGCAAGGTATAGAGAAACCTGAAGTGAAGCATCGTAATCTAAAACTGGACTCACTGGAGAGGTTCAAATCATAGAGTGTGAGAGTGTCAGTCCTCTTGTACGTAAGTCGGCATTGTGTAATTTATATTAAATTCGGATGCAATTTCTGTGTTTCATCGTCAATAAGAGGGTCCAAGGGATACAGTGAACCTGAAGTGAAGCATCGGAATCTAAAACTGGACTCACAGGAGAGGTTCAAATCATAGAAACTGAGAGTGTCAGTCCTCTGGTAATGAAGTCGGCATTATGCCATTTGTATTAAACTCGGATGCAATTTCTGTGTTTCATCGTTAATAAGAAGGTCCAAGGAATACAGTAAACCTGAAGTGAAGCATCGGAATCCAAATCTAGACTCACAGGAGAGGTTCAAATCATAGAAACTTAGAGTGTCACTCCTCTTCTACTTAAGTCGGTATTGTGCCATTTGTATTAAATTCGGATGCAATTTCTGTGTTTCATCGTCAAAAAGAAGGTCCAAGGGATGCAGTTAACCTGAAGTGAAGCATCGGAATCTAAAACTGGACTCACAGGAGATGTTCAAATCATAGAAATTGACAGTGTCAGTCCTCTTGTACTTATGTTGGCATTATGCCATTTGTATTATATTCGGATGCAATTTCTGTTTTCCATCATCAATAAGAAGGTCCAAGCGATACAGCAAACACGAAGTGAAGCATCGGAATGTAAAACTGGACTCACAGGAGAGGTTCAAATCATAGAAAGTTAGAGTGTCAGTCCTCTTGTACTTAAGTCGGTATTGTGCCTTTTGAATTTAGTTCCGATGCAATTTCTGTGTTTCATCGTCAATAAGAAGGTGCAAGGTATACAGTAAACCTGAAGTGAAGCATCGGAATATAAAACTGGACTCCCAGGAGAGGTTCAAATCATGGAAAGTGAGAGCGTCAGTCCTCTTCTACTTAAGTCGGCATTGTGCCATTTGTATTAAATTCGGATGCAATTTCTGTGTTCAATCGTTAATAAGAAGGTGCAAGGTATACAGTAAACCTGAAGTGAAGCATCGGAATCTAAAACTTGACTCACAGGAGAGGTTCAAATCATAGAAAGTGAGAGTGTCAGTACTCTTGCACTTAAGTCGCCATTGTGCCATTTGTATTAAATTCGGATGCAATTTCTGTGTTTCATCGTCAATATGAAGGTCCAAGGGATACAGAAAACCTGAAGTGAAGAATCGGTATCTAAAACTGGACTCACAGGAGAGGTTCAAATCATAGAAAGTTAGAATGTCAGTCCTCTTGTACTTAAGTCGGCATTGTGCCTTTTGTTTTACATTCGGATGCAATTTCTGTGTTTCATCGTTAATAAGAATGTGCAAGGTATACAGTAAACCTGAAGTGAAGCATCGGAATCTAAAAATGGACTCACAGGAGGGGTTCAAATCATAGAAAGTTAGAGTGTCAGTCCTCTTGTACTTAAGTCGGCATTGTGCCTTTTGTATTAAATTCCGATGCAATATCTGTGTCTCATCGTCAATAAGAAGGAGCAAGGTATACAGTAAACCTGAAGTGAAGCATCGGAATCTAAAACTGGACTCACTGGAGAGGTTCAAATCATAGAGAGTGAGAGTGTCAGTCCTCTTGTACGTAAGTCGGCATTGTGCCATTTATATTAAATTCGGATGCAATTTCTGTGTTTCATCGTCAATAAGAGGGTCCAAGGGATACAGTATACCTGAAGTGAAGCATCGGGATCTAAAACTGGACTCACAGGAGAGGTTCAAATCATAGAAAGTGAGAGTGTCAGTCCTCTGGTAATGAAGTCGGCATTATGCCATTTGTATTAAATGCGGATGCAATTTCTGTGTTTCATCGTTAATAAGAAAGTCCAAGTGATACAGTAAACCTGAAGTGAAGCATCGGAATCTAAAACTGGACTCACAGGAGAGGTTCAAATCATAGAAACTGAGAGTGTCAGTCCTCTGGTAATGAAGTCGGCATTATGCCATTTGTATTAAATTCGGATGCAATTTCTGTGTTTCATCGTTAATAAGAAAGTCCAAGTGATACAGTAAACCTGAAGTGAAGAATCGGAATCTAAAACTGGACTCAGAGGAGAGGTTCAAATCATAGAAAGTGAGAGTGTCAGTCCTCTTGTACTTATGTCATCATTGTGCCTTTGGTATTAAATTCAAATGCAATTTCTGTGTTTCATCGTCAATAAGAAAGTCCAAGTGATACAGTAAACCTGAAGTGAAGCATCGGGATCTAAAAATGGACTCGCAGGAGGGGTTCAAATCATAGAAAGTTAGTGTGTCAGTCCTCTTGTACTTAAGTCGGCATTGTGCCTTTTCTATTAATTCCGATGCAATATCTGTGTCTCATCGTCAATAAGAATGAGCAAGGTATACAGTAAACGTAAGGTGAAGCATCGGAATCTAAAACTGGACTCACTGGAGAGGTTCAAATCATAGAGAGTGAGAGTGTCAGTCCTCTTGTACGTAAGTCGGCATTGTGCCATTTATATTAAATTCGCATGCAATTTCTGTGTTTCATCGTCAATAAGAGGGTCAAAGGGATACAGTAAACCTGAAGTGAAGCATCGGAATCTAAAACTGGACTCACAGGAGAGGTTCAAATCATAGAAAGTGAGAGTGTCAGTCCTCTGGTAATGAAGTCGGCATTATGCCATTTGTATTAAATTCGGATGCAATTTCTGTGTTTCATCGTCAATAAGAAGGTGCAAGGTATACAGTAAACCTAAGGTGAAGCATCGGAATCTAAAACTGGACTCAGAGGAGAAATTCCTATAATAGAAAGTGAGAGTGTGAGTCCTCTTGTACTTAAGTCGGCATTGTGCCATTTGTATTAAATTGGGATGCAATTTCTGTGTTTCATCTTCAATAAGAATGTCCAAGGGATACAGTAAACCTGAAGTGAAGCATCGGAATCTAAAACTGGACTCACAGGAGAGGTTCAAATCATAGAAACTTAGAGTGTCACTCCTCTTGTACTTAAGTCGGTATTGTGCCTTTTGTATTAAATTCGGCTGCAGTTTATGTGTTTCATCGTCAATAAGAAGGGCCAAGGGATACAGTAAACCTGAAGTGAAGCATCGGAATCTAAAACTGGAGTCACAGCAGAGGTTAAAATCATCGAAAGTTAGAGTGTCACTCCTCTTGTACTTAAGTCGGTATTGTGCCATTTGTATTAAATTCGGATGCAATTTCTGTGTTTCATCGTCAAAAAGAAGGTCCAAGGGATGCAGTTAACCTGAAGTGAAGCATCGGAATCTAAAACTGGACTCACAGCAGAGGTTAAAATCATAGAAAGTTAGTGTGTCACTCCTCTTGTACTTAAGTCGGTATTGTGCCATTTGTATTAAATTCGGATGCAATTTCTGTGTTTCATCGTCAAAAAGAAGGTCCAAGGGATGCAGTTAACCTGAAGTGAAGCATCGGAATCTAAAACTGGACTCACAGGAGAGGTTCAAATCGTAGAAACTGAGAGTGTCAGTCCTCATGTACTTAAGTCATCATTGTGCCTTTGGTATTAAATTCGGATGCAATTTCTGTGTTTCATCGTCAATAAGAAAGTCCAAGTGAAACAGTAAACCTGAAGTGAAGCATCGGAAACTAAAAATGGACTCACAGGAGGGGTTCAAATCATAGAAAGTTATAGTGTCAGTCCTCTTGTACTTAAGTCGGCATTGTGCCTTTTGTATTAAATTCCGATGCAATATCTGTGTCTCATCGTCAATAAGAAGGAGCAAGGTATACAGTAAACCTGAAGTGAAGCATCGGAATCTATAACTGGACTCACTGGAGAGGTTCAAATCATAGAGAGTGAGAGTGTCAGTCGTCTTGTACGTAAGTCGGCATTGTGCCATTTATATTAAATTCGGATGCAATTTCTGTGTTTCATCGTCAATAAGAGGGTCCAAGGGATACAGTAAACCTGAAGTGAAGCATCGGAATCTAAAACTGGACTCACAGGAGAGGTTCAAATCATAGAAAGTGAGAGTGTCAGTCCTCTGGTAATGAAGTCTGCATTATGCCATTTGTATTAAATTCGGATGCAATTTCTGTGTTTCATCGTCAATAAGAAGATCCAAGGGATACAGTAAACCTGAAGTGAAGCATCGGAATCCAAAACTGGACTCACAGAAGGAGTTCAAATCATAGAAAGTTAGACACTCACTCCTCTTCTACTTAAATCGGTAATGTGCCTTTTGTATTAAATTCGGATGCAATTTCTGTGTTTCATCGTCAATCAGAAGGTCCAAGGGATACAGTTAACCTGAAGTGAAGCATCGGAATCTAAAACTGGACGCACAGGAGAGGTTCAAATCATAGAAATTTCGAATGTCCGTCCTCTTGTTTTTCAGTTGGCATTGTACCTTTTGTATTAAATTCGGATGCAATTTCTGTGTTTCATCGTCAATAAGAAGGTGCAAGGTATACAGTAAACCTAAGGTGAAGCATCGGAATCTAAAACTGGACTCAGAGGAGAGGTTCAAATCATAGAAAGTGAGAGTGTCAGACCTCTTGTACTTAAGTCGGCATTGTGCCATTTGTATTAAATTGGGATGCAATTTCTGTGTTTCATCTTCAATACGAAGGTCCAAGGGATACAGTAAACCTGAAGTGAAGCATCGTAATCTAAAACTGGACTCAAAGGAGAGGTTCAAATCATAGAAACTTAGAGTGTCACTCCTCCTGTACTTAAGTCGGTATTGTGCCTTTTGTATTAAATTCGGATGCAGTTTCTGTGTTTCATCGTCAATAAGAAGGTCCACGGGATACAGTAAACCTGAAGTTAAGCATCGGAATCTAAAACTGAGCTCACAGGTGAGGTTCAAATCATAGAAAGTTAGAGTGTCAGTTCTATTGTACTTATGTCGGCATTGTGCCTTTTGTAATAAATTCAGATGCAATTTCTGTGTTTCATCGTCAATACGAAGGTGCAAGGTATACAGTAAACCTGAAGTGAAGCATCGGAATCTGAAACTGGACTCACAGGAGAGGTTCAAATCGTAGAAACTGAGAGTGTCAGTCCTCTTGTACTTAAGTCATCATTGTGCCTTTGGTATTAAATTCGGATGCAATTTCTGTGTTTCATCGTCAATAAGAAAGTCCAAGTGATACAGTAAACCAGAAGTGAAGCATCGGGATCTAAAAATGGACTCACAGGAGGGGTTCAAATCATAGAAAGTTAGAGTGTCAGTCCTCTTGTACTTAAGTCGGCATTGTGCCTTTTGTATTAAATTCCGATGCAATATCTGTGTCTCATCGTCAATAAGAAGGAGCAAGGTATACAGTAAACCTAAGGTGAAGCATCGGAATCTAAAACTGGACTCACTGGAGAGGTTCAAATCATAGAGAGTGAGAGTGTCAGTCCTCTTGTACGTAAGTCGGCATTGTGCCATTTATATTAAATTCGGATGCAATTTCTGTGTTTCATCGTCAATAAGAGGGTCCAAGGGATACAGTAAACCTGAAGTGAAGCATCGGAATCTAAGCTGGACTCACAGGAGAGGTTCAAATCATAGAAAGTGAGAGTGTCAGTCCTCTGGTAATGAAGTCGGCATTATGCCATTTGTATTAAATTCGGATGCATTTTGTGTGTTTCATCGTCAATAAGAAGGTGCAAGGTATACAGTAAACCTAAGGTGAAGCATCGGAATCTAAAACTGGACTCAGAGGAGAAATTCCTATAATAGAAAGTGAGAGTGTCAGTTCTCTTGTACTTATGTCGGCATTGTGCCATTTGTATTAAATTGGGATGCAATTTCTGTGTTTCATCTTCAATAAGAAGGTCCAAGGGATACAGTAAACCTGAAGTGAAGCATCGGAATCTAAAACTGGACTCACAGGAGAGGTTCAAATCATAGAAACTTAGAGTGTCACTCCTCTTGTACTTAAGTCGGTATTGTGCCTTTTGTATTAAATTCGGCTGCAGTTTATGTGTTTCATCGTCAATAAGAGGGGCCAAGGGATACAGTAAACCTGAAGTGAAGCATCGGAATCTAAAACTGGACTCACAGCAGAGGTTAAAATCATAGAAAGTTAGTGTGTCACTCCTCTTGTACTTAAGTCGGTATTGTGCCATTTGTATTAAATTCGGATGCAATTTCTGTGTTTCATCGTCAAAAAGAAGGTCCAAGGGATGCAGTTAACCTGAAGTGAAGCATCGGAATCTAAAACTGGACTCACAGGAGATGTTCAAATCATAGAAAGTGAGAGTGTCAGTCCTCTTGTATTTATGTCGGCATTATGCCATTTGTATTACATTCGGATGCAATTTCTGTTTTCCATCATCAATAAGAAGGTCCAAGCGATACAGCAAACCTGAAGTGAAGCATCGGAATGTAAAACTGGACTCACAGGAGAGGTTCAAATCATAGAAAGTTAGAGTGTCAGTCCTCTTGTACTTAAGTCGGTATTGTGCCTTTTGAATTTAGTTCCGATGCAATTTCTGTGTTTCATCGTCAATAAGAAGGTGCAAGGTATACAGTAAACCTGAAGTGAAGCATCGGAATCTAAAACTGGACTCCCAGGAGAGGTTCAAATCATGGAAAGTGAGAGCGTCAGTCCTCTTGTGCTTAAGTCGGCATTGTGCCATTCGTATTAAATTCGGATGCAATTTCTGTGTTTCATCGTTAATAAGAAGATGCAAGGTATACAGTAAACCTGAAGTGAAGCATCGGAATCTAAAACTTGACTCACAGGAGAGGTTCAAATCATAGAAAGTGAGAGTGTCAGTACTCTTGTACTTAAGTCGCCATTGTGCCATTTGTATTAAATTCGGATGCAATTTCTGTGTTTCATCGTCAATATGAAGGTCCAAGGGATACAGAAAACCTGAAGTGAAGCATCGGAATCTAAAACTGGGCTCACAGGAGAGGTTCAGATCATAGAAAGTGAGAGTGTCAGTCCTCTTGTGATTAAGTCGGCATTAAGCTATTTGTATTAAATTCGGATGCAACTTCTGTGTTTCATCGTCAATAAGAAGGTCCAAGGGTTACAGTAAACCTGAAGTGAAACATCGGAATCTAAAACTGGACTCACAGGAGAAGTTCAAATCATAGAAAATTAGAGACTCACTCCTCTTGTACTTAAGTCGGTACCGTGCCTTTTGTATTAAATTCGGAAGCAATTTCTGTGTTTCATCGTCAGTAAGAAGGTCCAAGGGATACAGTAAACCTGAAGTGAAGAATCGGAATCTAAAACTGGACTCACAGGAGAGGTTCAAATCATAGAAAGTTAGAATGTCAGTCCTCTTGTACTTAAGTCGGCATTGTGCCTTTTGTTTTACATTCGGATGCAATTTCTGTGTTTCATCGTTAATAAGAATGTGCAAGGAATACAGTAAACCTGAAGTGAAGCATCGGAAGCTCAAAATGGGCTCACAGGAGGGGTTCAAATCATAGAAAGTTAGAGACTCACTCCTCTTGTACTTAAATCGGTAATGTGCCTTTTTTACTAAATTCGGATGCAATTTCTGTGTTTCATCGTCAATCAGAAGGTCCAAGGGATACAGTTAACCTGAAGTGAAGCATCGGAATCTAAAACTGGACGCACAGAAGATGTTCAAATCATAGAAATATCGAATGTCAGTCCTCTTGTTTTTAAGTTGGCATTGTGCCTTTTGTATTAAATTCGGATGCAATTTCTGTGTTTCATCGTCAATAAGAAGGTGCAAGGTATACAGTAAACCTAACGTGAAGCATCGGAATCTAAAACTGGACTCAGAGGAGAGGTTCAAATCATAGAAAGTGAGAGTGTCAGTCCTCTTGTACTTAAGTCATCATTGTGCCTTTGGTATTAAATTCAAATGCAATTTCTGTGTTTCATCGTCAATAAGAAAGTCCAAGTGATACAGTAAACCTGAAGTGAAGCATCGGGATCTAAAAATGGACTCGCAGGAGGGGTTCAAATCATAGAAAATTAGAGTGTCAGTCCTCTTGTACTTAAGTCGGCATTGTGCCTTTTGTATTAATTCCGATGCCATATCTGTGTCTCATCGTCAATAAGAAGGAGCAAGGTATACAGTAAAGCTAAGGTGAAGCATCGGAATCTAAAACTGGACTCACTGGAGAGGTTCAAATCATAGAGAGTGAGAGTGTCAGTCCTCTTGTACGTAAGTCGGCATTGTGCCATTTATATTAAATTCGGATGGAATTTCTGTGTTTCATCGTCAATAAGAGGGTCAAAGGGATACAGTAGACCTGAAGTGAAGCATCGGAATCTAAAACTGGACTCACAGGAGAGGTTGAAATCATAGAAAGTGAGTGTGTCAGTCCTCTGGTAATGAAGTCGGCATTATGCCATTTGTATTAAATTCGGATGCAATTTCTGTGTTTCATCGTCAATAAGAAGGTGCAAGGTATACAGTAAACCTAAGGTGAAGCATCGGAATCTAAAACTGGACTCAGAGGAGAAATTCCTATAATAGAAAGTGAGAGTGTGAGTCCTCTTGTACTTAAGTCGGCATTGTGCCATTTGTATTAAATTGGGATGCAATTTCTGTGTTTCATCTTCAATAAGAATGTCCAAGGGATACAGTAAACCTGAAGTGAAGCATCGGAATCTAAAACTGGACTCACAGGAGAGGTTCAAATCATAGAAACTTAGAGTGTCACTCCTCTTGTACTTAAGTCGGTATTGTGCCTTTTGTATTAAATTCGGCTGCAGTTTATGTGTTTCATCGTCAATAAGAAGGGCCAAGGGATACAGTAAACCAGAAGTGAAGCATCGGAATCTAAAACTGGACTCACAGCAGAGGTTAAAATCATCGAAAGTTAGAGTGTCACTCCTCTTGTACTTAAGTCGGTATTGTGCCATTTGTATTAAATTCGGATGCAATTTCTGTGTTTCATCGTCAAAAAGAAGGTCCAAGGGATGCAGTTAACCTGAAGTGAAGCATCGGAATCTAAAACTGGACTCACAGGAGATGTTCAAATCATAGAAAGTGAGAGTGTCAGTCCTCTTGTATTTATGTCGGCATTATGCCATTTGTATTACATTCGGATGCAATTTCTGTTTTCCATCATCAATAAGAAGGTCCAAGCGATACAGCAAACCTGAAGTGAAGCATCGGAATGTAAAACTGGACTCACAGGAGAGGTTCAAATCATAGAAAGTTAGAGTGTCAGTCCTCTTGTACTTAAGTCGGTATTGTGCCTTTTGAATTTAGTTCCGATGCAATTTCTGTGTTTCATCGTCAATAAGAAGGTGCAAGGTATACAGTAAACCTGAAGTGAAGCATCGGAATCTAAAACTGGACTCACAGCAGAGGTTAAAATCATAGAAAGTTAGAGTGTCAGTCCTCTTGTACTTAAGTCGGCATCGTGCCATTCGTATTAAATTCGGATGCAATTTCTGTGTTTCATCGTTAATAAGAATGTGCAATGTATACAGTAAACCTGAAGTGAAGCACGGAATCTAAAACTTGACTCACAGGAGAGGTTCAAATCATAGAAAGTGAGAGTGTCAGTACTCTTGTACTTAAGTCGCCATTGTGCCATTTGTATTAAATTCGGATGCAATTTCTGTGTTTCATCGTCAATATGAAGGTCCAAGGGATACAGAAAACCTGAAGTGAAGCATCGGAATCTAAAACTGGGCTCACAGGAGAGGTTCAAATCATAGAAAGTGAGAGTGTCAGTCCTCTTGTGATTAAGTCGGCATTAAGCTATTTGTATTAAATTCGGATGCAACTTCTGTGTTTCATCGTCAATAAGAAGGTCCAAGGGATACAGTAAACCTGAAGTGAAACATCGGAATCTAAAGCTGGACTCACAGGAGAAGTTCAAATCATAGAAAGTTAGAGACTCACTCCTCTTGTACTTAAGTCGATACCGTGCCTTTTGTATTTAATTCGGAAGCAATTTCTGTGTTTCATCGTCAGTAAGAAGGTCCAAGGGATACAGTAAACCTGAAGTGAAGAATCGGAATCTAAAACTGGACTCACAGGAGAGGTTCAAATCCTAGAAAGTTAGAATGTCAGTCCTCTTGTACTTAAGTCGGCATTGTGCCTTTTGTTTTACATTCGGATGCAATTTCTGTGTTTCATCGTTAATAAGAATGTGCAAGGTATACAGTAAACCTGAAGTGAAGCATCGGAATCTAAAAATGGACTCACAGGAGGGGTTCAAATCATAGAAAGTTAGAGTGTCAGTCCTCTTGTACTTAAGTCGGCATTGTGCCTTTTGTATTAAATTCCGATGCAATATCTGTGTCTCATCGTCAATAAGAAGGAGCAAGGTATACAGTAAACCTGAAGTGAAGCATCGGAATCTAAAACTGGACTCACTGGAGAGGTTCAAATCATAGAGAGTGAGAGTGTCAGTCCTCTTGTACGTAAGTCGGCATTGTGCCATTTATATTAAATTCGGATGCAATTTCTGTGTTTCATCGTCAATAAGAGGGTCCAAGGGATACAGTAAACCTGAAGTGAAGCGTCGGAATCTAAAACTGGACTCACAGGAGAGGTTCAAATCATAGAAAGTGAGAGTGTCAGTCCTCTGGTAATGAAGTCGGCTATATGCCATTTGTATTAAATTCGGATGCAATTTCTGTGTTTCATCGTTAATAAGAAAGTCCAAGTGATACAGTAAACCTGAAGTGAAGCATCGGAATCTAAAAATGGACTCACAGGAGGGGTTCAAATCATAGAAAGTTAGAGTGTCAGTCCTCTTGTACTTAAGTCGGCATTGTGCCTTTTGTATTAAATTCCGATGCAATATCTGTGTCTCATCGTCAATAAGAAGGAGCAAGGTATACAGTAAACCTGAAGTGAAGCATCGGAATCTAAAACTGGACTCACAGGAGAGGTTCAAATCATAGAAAGTTAGAGCGTCAGTTCCCTTGTACTTAAGTCGGCATTGTGCCAATTTTTATTAAATTCGGATGCAATTTCTGTGTTTCATCGTCAATAAGAAGGTCCAAGGGATACAGTAAACCTGAAGTGAAGCATCGGAATCTGAAACTGGACTCACAGGAGAGGTTCAAATCGTAGAAACTGAGAGTGTCAGTCCTCTTGTACTTAAGTCATCATTGTGCCTTTGGTATTAAATTCGGATGCAATTTCTGTGTTTCATCGTCATAAGAAAGTCCAAGTGATACAGTAAACCTGAAGTGAAGCATCGGAATCTAAAAATGGACTCACAGGAGGGGTTCAAATCATAGAAAGTTAGAGTGTCAGTCCTCTTGTACTTAAGTCGGCATTGTGCCTTTTGTATTAAATTCCGATGCAATATCTGTGTCTCATCGTCAATAAGAAGGAGCAAGGTATACAGTAAACCTGAAGTGAAGCATCGGAATCTAAAACTGGACTCACTGGAGAGGTTCAAATCATAGAGAGTGAGAGTGTCAGTCCTCTTGTACGTAAGTCGGCATTGTGCCATTTATATTAAATTCGGATGCAATTTCTGTGTTTCATCGTCAATAAGAGGGTCCAAGGGATACAGTAAACCTGAAGTGAAGCATCGGAATCTAAAACTGGACTCACAGGAAAGGTTCAAATCATAGAAAGTGAGAGTGTCAGTCCTCTGGTAATGAAGTCGGCATTATGCCATTTGTATTAAATTCGGATGCAATTTCTGTGTTTCATCGTCAATAAGAAGGTCCAAGGGATACAGTAAACCAGAAGTGAATCATCGGAATCTAAAACTGGACTCACAGGAGAGGTTCAAATCATAGAAATTTAGAATGTCAGTCCTCTTGTTTTTAAGTCGGCATTGTGCCTTTTGTATTAAATTGGGATGCAATTTCTGTGTTTCATCGTCAATAAGAAGGTGCAAGGTATACAGTAAACCTAAGGTGAAGCATCGGAATCTAAAACTGGACTCAGAGGAGAGGTTCCTATAATAGAAAGTGAGAGTGTCAGTCCTCTTGTAGTTAAGTCGGTATTGTGCCTTTTGTATTAAATTCGGATGCAGTTTCTGTGTTTCATCGTCAATAAGAAGGTCCAAGGGATACAGTAAACCTGAAGTGAAGCATCGGAATCTAAAACTGGACTCACAGCAGAGGTTCAAATCATAGAAAGTTAGAGTGTCACTCCTGTTCTACTTAAGTCGGTATTGTGCCATTTGTATTAAATTCGGATGCAAATTCTGTGTTTCATCGTCAAAAAGAAGGTCCAAGGGATGCAGTTAACCTGAAGTGAAGCATCGGAATCTAAAACTGGACTCACAGGAGATGTTCAAATCATAGAAATTGAGAGTATCAGTCCTCTTGTACTTATGTCGGCATTATGCCATTTGTATTATATTCGGATGCAATTTCTGTTTTCCATCATCAATAAGAAGGTCCAAGCGATACAGCAAACCCGAAGTGAAGCATCGGAATGTAAAACTGGACTCACAGGAGAGGTTCAAATCATAGAAAGTTAGAGTGTCAGTCCTCTTGTACTTAAGTCGGTATTGTGCCTTTTGAATTTAGTTCCGATGCAATTTCTGTGTTTCATCGTCAATAAGAAGGTGCAAGGTATACAGTAAACCTGAAGTGAAGCATCGGAATATAAAACTGGACTCCCAGGAGAGGTTCAAATCATGGAAAGTGAGAGCGTCAGTCCTCTTGTACTTAAGTCGGCATTGTGCCATTTGTATTAAATTCGGATGCAATTTCTGTGTTTCATCGTTAATAAGAAAGTGCAAGGTATACAGTAAACCTGAAGTGAAGCATTGGAATCTAAAACGTGACTCACAGGAGAGGTTCAAATCATAGAAAGTGAGAGTGTCAGTAATCTTGTACTTAAGTCGCCATTGTGCCATTTGTATTAAATTCGGATGCAATTTCTGTGTTTCATCGTTAATAAGAAAGTCCAAGTGATACAGTAAACCTGAAGTGAAGCATCGGAATCTGAAAATGGACTCACAGGAGGGGTTCAAATCATAGAAAGTTAGAGTGTCAGTCCTCTTGTACTTAAGTCGGCATTGTGCCTTTTGTATTAAATTCCGATGCAATATCTGTGTCTCATCGTCAATAAGAAGGAGCAAGGTATACAGTAAACCTGAAGTGAAGCATCGGAATCTAAAACTGGACTCACTGGAGAGGTTCAAATCATAGAGAGTGAGAGTGTCAGTCCTCTTGTACGTACGTCGGCATTGTGCCTTTTGTTTTACATTCGGATGCAATTTCTGTGTTTCATCGTTAATAAGAATGTGCAAGGTATACAGTAAACCTGAAGTGAAGCATCGGAATCTAAAAATGGACTCACAGGAGGGGTTCAAATCATAGAAAGTTAGAGTGTCAGTCCTCTTGTACTTAAGTCGGCATTGTGCCTTTTCTATTAAATTCCGATGCAATATCTGTGTCTCATCGTCAATAAGAAGGAGCAAGGTATACAGTAAACCTGAAGTGAAGCATCGGAATCTAAAACTGGACTCACTGGAGAGGTTCAAATCATAGAGAGTGAGAGTGTCAGTCCTCTTGTACGTAAGTCGGCATTGTGCCATTTATATTAAATTCGGATGCAATTTCTGTGTTTCATCGTCAATAAGAGGGTCCAAGGGATACAGTATACCTGAAGTGAAGCATCGGGATCTAAAACTGGACTCACAGGAGAGGTTCAAATCATAGAAAGTGAGAGTGTCAGTCCTCTGGTAATGAAGTCGGCATTATGCCATTTATATTAAATTCGGATGCAATTTCTGTGTTTCATCGTCAATAAGAGGGTCCAAGGGATACAGTATACCTGAAGTGAAGCATCGGAATCTAAAACTGGACTCACAGGAGAGGTTCAAATCATAGAAAGTGAGAGTGTCAGTCCTCTGGTAATGAAGTCGGCATTATGCCATTTGTATTAAATTCGGATGCAATTTCTGTGTTTCATCGTTAATAAGAAAGTCCAAGTGATACAGTAAACCTGAAGTGAAGCATCGGAATCTAAAACTGGACTCACAGGAGAGGTTCAAATCATAGAAACTGAGAGTGTCAGTCCTCTGGTAATGAAGTCGGCATTATGCCATTTGTATTAAATTCGGATGCAATTTCTGTGTTTCATCGTTAATAAGAAAGTCCAGGTGATACAGTAAACCTGAAGTGAAGAATCGGAATCTAAAACTGGACTCAGAGGAGAGGTTCAAATCATAGAAAGTGAGAGTGTCAGTCCTCTTGTACTTATGTCATCATTGTGCCTTTGGTATTAAATTCAAATGCAATTTCTGTGTTTCATCGTCAATAAGAAAGTCCAAGTGATACAGTAAACCTGAAGTGAAGCATCGGGATCTAAAAATGGACTCGCAGGAGGGGTTCAAATCATAGAAAGTTAGTGTGTCAGTCCTCTTGTACTTAAGTCGGCATTGTGCCTTTTGTATTAATTCCGATGCAATATCTGTGTCTCATCGTCAATAAGAATGAGCAAGGTATACAGTAAACGTAAGGTGAAGCATCGGAATCTAAAACTGGACTCACTGGAGAGGTTCAAATCATAGAGAGTGAGAGTGTCAGTCCTCTTGTACGTAAGTCGGCATTGTGCCATTTATATTAAATTCGCATGCAATTTCTGTGTTTCATCGTCAATAAGAGGGTCAAAGGGATACAGTAAACCTGAAGTGAAGCATCGGAATCTAAAACTGGACTCACAGGAGAGGTTCAAATCATAGAAAGTGAGAGTGTCAGTCCTCTGGTAATGAAGTCGGCATTATGCCATTTGTATTAAATTCGGATGCAATTTCTGTGTTTCATCGTCAATAAGAAGGTACAAGGTATACAGTAAACCTAAGGTGAAGCATCGGAATCTAAAACTGGACTCAGAGGAGAAATTCCTATAATAGAAAGTGAGAGTGTGAGTCCTCTTGTACTTAAGTCGGCATTGTGCCATTTGTATTAAATTGGGATGCAATTTCTGTGTTTCATCTTCAATAAGAATGTCCAGGGGATACAGTAAACCTGAAGTGAAGCATCGGAATCTAAAACTGGACTCACAGGAGAGGTTCAAATCATAGAAACTTAGAGTGTCACTCCTCTTGTACTTAAGTCGGTATTGTGCCATTTGTATTAAATTCGGATGCAATTTCTGTGTTTCATCGTCAAAAAGAAGGTCCAAGGGATGCAGTTAACCTGAAGTGAAGCATCGGAATCTAAAACTGGACTCACAGGAGATGTTCAAATCATAGAAAGTGAGAGTGTCAGTCCTCTTGTATTTATGTCGGCATTATGCCATTTGTATTACATTCGGATGCAATTTCTGTTTTCCATCATCAAAAAGAAGGTCCAAGCGATACAGCAAACCTGAAGTGAAGCATCGGAATGTAAAACTGGACTCACAGGAGAGGTTCAAATCATAGAAAGTTAGAGTGTCAGTCCTCTTGTACTTAAGTCGGTATTGTGCCTTTTGAATTTAGTTCCGAAGCAATTTCTGTGTTTCATCGTCAATAAGAAGGTGCAAGGTATACAGTAAACCTGAAGTGAAGCATCGGAATCTAAAACTGGACTCCCAGGAGAGGTTCAAATCATGGAAAGTGAGAGCGTCAGTCCTCTTGTACTTAAGTCGGCATTGTGCCATTCGTATTAAATTCGGATGCAATTTCTGTGTTTCATCGTTAATAAGAAGGTGCAAGGTATACAGTAAACCTGAAGTGAAGCATCGGAATCTAAAACTTGACTCACAGGAGAGGTTCAAATCATAGAAAGTGAGAGTGTCAGTACTCTTGTACTTAAGTCGCCATTGTGCCATTTGTATTAAATTCGGATGCAATTTCTGTGTTTCATCGTCAATATGAAGGTCCAAGGGATACAGAAAACCTGAAGTGAAGCATCGGAATCTAAAACTGGGCTCACAGGAGAGGTTCAAATCATAGAAAGTGAGAGTGTCAGTCCTCTTGTGATTAAGTCGGCATTAAGCTATTTGTATTAAATTCGGATGCAACTTCTGTGTTTCATCGTCAATAAGAAGGTCCAAGGGTTACAGTAAATCTGAAGTGAAACATCGGAATCTAAAACTGGACTCACAGGAGAAGTTCAAATCATAGAAAGTTAGAGACTCACTCCTCTTGTACTTAAGTCGGTACCGTGCCTTTTGTATTAAATTCGGAAGCAATTTCTGTGTTTCATCGTCAGTAAGAAGGTCCAAGGGATACAGTAAACCTGAAGTGAAGAATCGGAATCTAAAACTGGACTCACAGGAGAGGTTCAAATCCTAGAAAGTTAGAATGTCAGTCCTCTTGTACTTAAGTCGGCATTGTGCCTTTTGTTTTACATTCGGATGCAATTTCTGTGTTTCATCGTTAATAAGAATGTGCAAGGTATACAGTAAACCTGAAGTGAAGCATCGGAATCTAAAAATGGACTCACAGGAGGGGTTCAAATCATAGAAAGTTAGAGTGTCAGTCCTCTTGTACTTAAGTCGCCATTGTGCCTTTTGTATTAAATTCCGATGCAATATCTGTGTCTCATCGTCAATAAGAAGGAGCAAGGTATACAGTAAACCTGAAGTGAAGCATCGGAATCTAAAACTGGACTCACTGGAGAGGTTCAAATCATAGAGAGTGAGAGTGTCAGTCCTCTTGTACGTAAGTCGGCATTGTGCCATTTATACTAAATTCGGATGCAATTTCTGTGTTTCATCGTCAAGAAGAGGGTCCAAGGGATACAGTAAACCTGAAGTGAAGCATCGGAATCTAAAAATGGACTCACAGGAGGGGTTCAAATCATAGAAAGTTAGAGTGTCAGTCCTCTTGTACTTAAGTCGGCATTGTGCCTTTTGTATTAAATTCCGATGCAATATCTGTGTCTCATCGTCAATAAGAAGGAGCAAGGTATACAGTAAACCTGAAGTGAAGCATCGGAATCTAAAACTGGACTCACTGGAGAGGTTCAAATCATAGGGAGTGAGAGTGTCAGTCCTCTTGTACGTAAGTCGGCATTGTGCCATTTATATTAAATTCGGATGCAATTTCTGTGTTTCATCGTCAATAAGAGGGTCCAAGGGATACAGTAAACCCGAAGTGAAGCATCGGAATCTAAAACTGGACTCACAGGAAAGGTTCAAATCATAGAAAGTGAGAGTGTCAGTCCTCTGGTAATGAAGTCTGCATTATGCCATTTGTATTAAATTCGGATGCAATTTCTGTGTTTCATCGTCAATAAGAAGGTCCAAGGGATACAGTAAACCAGAAGTGAATCATCGGAATCTAAAACTGGACTCACAGGAGAGGTTCAAATCATAGAAATTTAGAATGTCAGTCCTCTTGTTTTTAAGTCGGCATTGTGCCTTTTGTATTAAATTGGGATGCAATTTCTGTGTTTCATCGTCAATAAGAAGATGCAAGGTATACAGTAAACCTAAGGTGAAACATCGGAATCTAAAACTGGACTCAGAGGAGAGGTTCCTATAATAGAAAGTGAGAGTGTCAGTCCTCTTGTACTTAAGTCGGTATTGTGCCTTTTGTATTAAATTCGGATGCAGTTTCTGTGTTTCATCGTCAATAAGAAGGTCCAAGGAATACAGTAAACCTGAAGTGAAGCATCGGAATCTAAAACTGGACTCACAGCAGAGGTTCAAATCATAGAAATTGAGAGTGTCACTCCTCTTCTACTTAAGTCGGTATTGTGTCATTTGTATTAAATTCGGATGCAATTTCTGTGTTTCATCGTCAAAAAGAAGGTCCAAGGGATGCAGTTAACCTGAAGTGAAGCATCGGAATCTAAAACTGGACTCACAGGAGAGGTTCAAACCATAGAAAGTTAGAGCGTCAGTTCTCTTGTACTTAAGTCGGCATTGTGCCAATTTTTATTAAATTCGGATGCAATTTCTGTGTTTCATCGTCAATAAGAAGGTCCAAGGGATACAAAGAACCTAAAGTGAAGCATCGGAATCTAAAACTGGACTCACAAGAGAGGTTCAAATCATAGAAAGTGATAGTGTCAGTCCTCTTGTAATTAAGTCGGCTATATGCCATTTGTATTAAATGCGGATGCAATTTCTGTGTTTCATCGTCAATAAGAAGATCCAAGGGATACAGTAAACCTGAAGTGAAGCATCGGAATCCAAAACTGGACTCACAGAAGAAGTTCAAATCATAGAAAGTTAGAAACTCACTCCTCTTGTACTTAAATCGGTAATGTGCCTTTTGTATTAAATTCGGATGCAATTTCTGTGTTTCATCGTCAATCAGAAGGTCCAAGGGATACAGTTAACCTGAAGTGAAGCATCGGAATCTAAAACTGGACGCACAGGAGAGGTTCAAATCATAGAAATTTCGATCGTCAGTCCTCTTGTTTTTAAGTTGGCATTGTGCCTTTTGTATTAAATTCGGATGCAATTTCTGTGTTTCATCGTCAATAAGAAGGTGCTAGGTATACATTAAACCTAAGGTGAAGCATCGGAATCTAAAACTGGACCCAGAGGAGAGGTTCAAATCATAGAAAGTGAGAGTGTCAGTCCTCTTGTACTTAAGTTGGCATTGTGCCATTTGTATTAAATTGGGATACAATTTCTGTGTTTCATCTTCAATACGAAGGTCCAAGGGATACAGTAAACCTGAAGTGAAGCATCGGAATCTAAAACTGGACTCAAAGGAGAGGTTCAAATCATAGAAACTTAGAATGTCACTCCTCTTGTACTTAAGTCGGTATTGTGCCTTTTGTATTAAATTCGGATGCAGTTTCTGTGTTTCATCGTCAATAAGAAGGTCCAAGGGATACAGTAAACCTGAAGTTAAGCATCGGAATCTAAAACTGACCTCACAGGAGAGGTTCAAATCATAGAAAGTTAGAGTGTCAGTTCTCTTGTACTTATGTCGGCATTGTGCCTTTTGTAATAAATTCAGATGCAATTTCTGTGTTTCATCGTCAATAAGAAGGTGCAAGGTATACAGTAAACCTGAAGTGAAGCATCGGAATCTGAAACTGGACTCACAGGAGAGGTTCAAATCGTTGAAACTGAGAGTGTCAGTCCTCTTGTACTTAAGTCATCATTGTGCCTTTGGTATTAAATTCGGATGCAATTTCTGTGTTTCATCGTCAATAAGAAAGTCCAAGTGATACAGTAAACCTGAAGTGAAGCATCGGAATCTAAAAATGGACTCACAGGAGGGGTTCAAATCATAGAAAGTTAGAGTGTCAGTCCTCTTGTACTTAAGTCGGCATTGTGCCTTTTGTATTAAATTCCGATGCAATATCTGTGTCTCATCGTCAATAAGAAGGAGCAAGGTATACAGTAAACCTGAAGTGAAGCATCGGAATCTAAAACTGGACTCACTGGAGAGGTTCAAATCATAGAGAGTGAGAGTGTCAGTCCTCTTGTACGTAAGTCGGCATTGTGCCATTTATATTAAATTCGGATGCAATTTCTGTGTTTCATCGTCAATAAGAGGGTCCAAGGGATACAGTAAACCTGAAGTGAAGCATCGGAATCTAAAACTGGACTCACAGGAAAGGTTCAAATCATAGAAAGTGAGAGTGTCAGTCCTCTGGTAATGAAGTCTGCATTATGCCATTTGTATTAAATTCGGATGCAATTTCTGTGTTTCATCATCAATAAGAAGGTCCAAGGGATACAGTAAACCAGAAGTGAATCATCGGAATCTAAAACTGGACTCACAGGAGAGGTTCAAATCATAGAAATTTAGAATGTCAGTCCTCTTGTTTTTAAGTCGGCATTGTGCCTTTTGTATTAAATTGGGATGCAATTTCTGTGTTTCATCGTCAATAAGAAGATGCAAGGTATACAGTAAACCTAAGGTGAAGCATCGGAATCTAAAACTGGACTCAGAGGAGAGGTTCCTATAATAGAAAGTGAGAGTGTCAGTCCTCTTGTACTTAAGTCGGTATTGTGCCTTTTGTATTAAATTCGGATGCAGTTTCTGAGTTTCATCGTCAATAAGAAGGTCCAAGGGATACAGTAAACCTGAAGTGAAGCATCGGAATCTAAAACTGGACTCACAGCAGAGGTTCAAATCATAGAAATTGAGAGTGTCACTCCTCTTCTACTTAAGTCGGTATTGTGCCATTTGTATTAAATTCGGATGCAATTTCTGTGTTTCATCGTCAAAAAGAAGGTCCAAGGGATGCAGTTAACCTGAAGTGAAGCATCGGAATCTAAAACTGGACTCACAGGAGAGGTTCAAATCATAGAAATTGAGAGTGTCAGTCCTCTTGTACTTATGTCGGCATTATGCCATTTGTATTATATTCGGATGCAATTTCTGTTTTCCATCATCAATAAGAAGGTCCAAGCGATACAGCAAACCCGAAGTGAAGCATCGGAATGTAAAACTGGACTCACAGGAGAGGTTCAAATCATAGAAAGTTAGAGTGTCAGTCCTCTTGTACTTAAGTCGGTATTGTGCCTTTTGAATTTAGTTCCGAAGCAATTTCTGTGTTTCATCGTCAATAAGAAGGTGCAAGGTATACAGTAAACCTGAAGTGAAGCATCGGAATATAAAACTGGACTCCCAGGAGAGGTTCAAATCATGGAAAGTGAGAGCGTCAGTCCTCTTGTACTTAAGTCGGCATTGTGCCATTTGTATTAAATTCGGATCCAATTTCTGTGTTTCATCGTTAATAAGAAGGTGCAAGGTATACAGTAAACCTGAAGTGAAGCATCGGAATCTAAAACTTGACTCACAGGAGACGTTCAAATCATAGAAAGTGAAAGTGTCAGTACTCTTGTACTTAAGTCGCCATTGTGCCATTTGTATTAAATTCGGATGCAATTTCTGTGTTTCATCGTCAATATGAAGGTCCAAGGGATACAGAAAACCTGAAGTGAAGCATCTGAATCTAAAACTGGGCTCACAGGAGAGGTTCAAATCATAGAAAGTGAGAGTGTCAGTCCTCTTGTGATTAAGTCGGCATTAAGCTATTTGTATTAAATTCGGTTGCAACTTCTGTGTTTCATCGTCAATAAGAAGGTCCAAGGGTTACAGTAAACCTGAAGTGAAACATCGGAATCTAAAAGTGGACTCACAGGAGAAGTTCAAATCATAGAAAGTTAGAGACTCACTCCTCTTGTACTTAAGTCGGTACCGTGCCTTTTGTATTAAATTCGGAAGCAATTTCTGTGTTTCATCGTCAGTAAGAAGGTCCAAGGGATACAGTAAACCTGAAGTGAAGCATCGGAATCTAAAACTGGACTCACAGGAGAAGTTCAAATCATAGAAAGTGAGAGTGTCAGTCCTCTGGTAATGAAGTCGGCATTATGCCATTTGTATTAAATTCGGATGCAATTTCTGTGTTTCATCGTCAATAAGAGGGTGCAAGGGATACAGTAAACCTGAAGTGAAGCATCGGAATCTAAAACTGGACTCAAAGGAGAGGTTCAAATCATAGAAAGTTAGAGTGTCAGTCCACTTGTACTTAAGTCGTCATTGTGCCTTTGGAATTCAATTAAAATGCAATTTCTATGATTCATCGTCAATAAGAAGGTGAAGGTATACAGTAAACCTGAAGTGAAGCACCGGAATCTAAAACTGGACTCAGAGGAGAGGTTCAAATCAAGCAAAGTGAGAGTGTCAGTCCTCTTGTATTTAAGTCGCCATTGTGCCTTTTGTATTAAATTCGGATGCAATATCTGTGTTTCATCGTCAATAAGAAGGACCAAGGGATACAGTAAACCTGAAGTGAAGCATCGGAATCGAAAAGTATACTCACAGGAGAGGTTAAAATCGTAGAAAGTTAGAGTGTCAGTCCTCTTGTACGTAAGTCGGCATTGTGCCTTTTGTATTAAATTCCGATGCAATTTCTGTGATTCATCGTCAATAAAAAGATGCAAGGTATACAGTAAACCTGAATGGAAGCATTGGAATCTAAAACTGGACTCACAGGATAGGTTCAAATCATAGAAAGTGAGACTGTCAGTCCTCTTTTACTTAAGTCGGCATTGTGTATTTTGTATTAAATTCGGATGCAATTTCTGTGTTTCATCGTCAATAAGAAGGTCCAAGGGGTACAGTAAACCTGAAGTGAAGCATCGGAATCTAAAAATGGACTCACAGGAGAGGTTCAAATCGTAGAAAGTGAGAGTGTCAGTCCTCTTGTACTTAAGTCGGCATTGTGCCTTTTGCATTAATTTCAGATGCAATTTCTGTTATTCATCGTCAATAAGAAGGTGCAAGGTATACAGTAAACCTGAAGTGAAGCATCGGAATGTAAAACTGGACTCACAGGAGAGGTTCAAATCATAGAAAGTGAGAGTGTCAGTCCTCTTTTACTTAAGTCTGCATTGTGCCGTTTGTATTAAATTCTGATGCAATTTCTCTGTTTCATCATCAATAAGAAGGTGCAAGGTATACAGTAAACCTGAAGTGAAGCATCGGAATCTAAAACTGGACTCTCAGGAGAGGTTCAAATCATAGAAAGTGAGAGTGTCAGTCCTCTTGTACTTAAGTCGGCATTGTGCCTTTTGTATTTAATTCCGACGCAATTTCTGTGTTTCATCGTCAATAAGAAGGTGCAAGGTATACAGTTAACCTGAAGTGAAGCATCGGAATCTAAAACTAGAGTCACAGGACAGGTTCAAATCATTGAAGGTGATAGTGTCAGTCCTCTTGCCCTTAAGTCGCCATTGTGAATTTTGTATTAAATTCGGATGCAATTTCTGTCTTTCATCGTCAATAAGAAGGTCCAAGGGATACAGTAAACCTGAAGTGATCCATCGGAAACTAAAACTGGACTCACAGGAGAGGTTCAAATCATAGAAAGTTAGAGTGTCAGTCCTCTTTTACTTAAGTCGGCATTGTGCTTTTTGAATTTAATTCCGAAGCAACTTCTGTGATTTATCGTCAATAAGAACGTGCAAGGTATACAGTAAATCAGAAGTGATGCATCGGAATCTGAAAGTGGACTCACAGGATAGGTTCCAATCATAGAAAGTGAGAGTGTCAGTCCTCTTGTACTTAAGTCGGCATTGTGCCTTTTGTATTAAATTCGATGCAATTTCTGTGTCTCATCGTCAATAAGAAGGTGCAAGGTTTACAGTAAACCTGAAGTGAAGCATCGGAATTTGAAACTGGACTCACAGGAGAGGTTCAAATCATAGAAAGTGAGAGTGTCAGTCCTCTTGTACTCAGGTCATCATTGTGCTATTTGCATTAAATTGGGATGCAATTTCTGTGTTACATCTTCAATAAGAAGGTCCAAGATATACAGTAAACCTGAAGTGAAGCATCGGAATCTAAAACTGGACTCAAAGGAGAGGTTCAAATCATAGAAACTTTGAGTGTCACTCCTCTTGTACTTAAGTCGGTATTGTGCCTTTTGTATTAAATTCGGATGCAGTTTCTGTGTTTCATCGTCAATAAGAAGGTCCAAGGGATACAGTAAACCTGAAGTTAAGCATCGGAATCTATAACTGAACTCACAGAAGAGGTTCAAATCATAGAAAGTTAGAGTGTCAGTTCTCTTGTACTTATATCGGCATTGTGCCTTTTGTAATAAATTCAGATGCAATTTCTGTGTTTCATCGTCAATAAGAAGGTGCAAGGTATACAGTAAACCTGAAGTGAAGCATCGGAATCTGAAACTGGACTCACAGGAGAGGTTCAAATCGTAGAAACTGAGAGTGTCAGTCCTCTTGTACTTAAGTCATCATTGTGCCTTTGGTATTAAATTCGGATGCAATTTCTGTGTTTCACCGTCAATAAGAAAGTCCAAGTGATACAGTAATCCTGAAGTGAAGCATCGGAATCTAAAAATAGACTCACAGGAGGGGTTCAAATCATAGAAAGTTAGAGTGTCAGTCCTCTTGTACTTAAGTCGGCATTGTGCCTTTTGTATTAAATTCCGATGCAATATCTGTGTCTCATCGTCAATAAGAAGGAGCAAGGTATACAGTAAACCTGAAGTGAAGCATCGGAATCTAAAACTGGACTCACTGGAGAGGTTCAAATCATTGAGAGTGAGAGTGTCAGTCCACTTGTACGTAAGTCGGCATTGTGCCATTTATATTAAATTCGGATGCAATTTCTGTGTTTCATCGTCAATAAGAGGGTCCAAGGGATACAGTAAACCTGAAGTGAAGCATCGGAATCTAAAACTGGACTCACAGGAGAGGTTCAAATCATAGAAAGTGAGAGTGTCAGTCCTCAGGTAATGAAGTCGGCATTATGCCATTTGGATTAAATTCGGATGCAATTTCTGAGTTTCATCGTTAATAAGAAGGTCCAAGGAATACAGTAAACCTGAAGTGAAGCATCGGAATCCAAATCTAGACTCACAGGAGAGGTTCAAATCATAGAAAGTTAGAGTGTCAGTCCTCTTGTACTTAAGTCGCCATTGTGCCTTTTGTATCAAATTCGGATGCAATTTCTGTGTTTCATCGTCAATATGAAGGTCCAAGGGATACAGTAAACCTGAAGTGAAGCATCGGAATCTAAAACTGGACTCACAGGAGAGGTTCGAATCATAGAAAGTTAGAGTGTCAGTTCTCTTGTACTTAACTCGGCATTGTGCCATTTTTATTAAATTCGGATGCAATTTCTGTGTTTCATCGTCAATAAGAAGGTCCAAGGGATACAAAGAGCCTAAAGTGAAGCATCGGAATTTAAAACTGGACTCACAAGAGAGGTTCAAATCATAGAAAGTGATAGTGTCAGTCCTCTTGTAATTGAGTCGGCTATATGCCATTTGTATTAAATTCGGATGCAATTTCTGTGTTTCATCGTCAATAAGAAGATCCAAGGGATACAGTAAACCTGAAGTGAAGCACCGGAATCCAAAACTGGACTCAAAGAAGAAGTTCAAATCATAGAAAGTTAGAGACTCACTCCTCTTTTACTTAAATCGGTAATGTGCCTTTTGTATTAAATTCGGATGCAATTTCTGTGTTTCATCGTCAATCAGAAGGTCCAAGGGATACAGTTAACCTGAAGTGAAGCATCGGAATCTAAAACTGGACGCACAGGAGAGGTTCAAATCATAGAAATTTCGAATGTCAGTCCTCTTGTCTTTAAGTTGGCATTGTGCCTTTTGTATTAAATTCGGATGCAATTTCTGTGTTTCATCGTCAATAAGAAGGTGCAAGGTATACAGTAAACCTAAGGTGAAGCATCGGAATCTAAAACTGGACTCAGAGGAGAGGTTCAAATCATAGAAAGTGAGAGTGTCAGTCCTCTTGTACTTAAGTCGGCATTGTGCCATTTGTATTAAATTGGGATGCAATTTCTGTGTTTCATCTTCAATACGAAGGTCCAAGGGATACAGTAAACCTGAAGTGAAGCATCGGAATCTATAACTGGACTCAAAGGAGAGGTTCAAATCATAGAAACTTAGAGTGTCACTCCTCTTGTACTTAAGTCGGTATTGTGCCTTTTGTATTAAATTCGGATGCAGTTTCTGTGTTTCATCGTCAATAAGAAGGTCCAAGGGATTCAGTAAACCTGAAGTTAAGCATCGGAATCTAAAACTGACCCACAGGAGAGGTTCAAATCATAGAAAGTTAGAGTGTCAGTTCTCTTGTACTTATGTCGGCATTGTGCCTTTTGTAATAAATT
Source organism: Schistocerca piceifrons (assembly GCF_021461385.2). Lineage (NCBI taxonomy): Eukaryota > Metazoa > Arthropoda > Insecta > Orthoptera > Acrididae > Schistocerca > Schistocerca piceifrons. The sequence goes on from NC_060141.1 coordinate 839,200,782, forward strand.
CAGATGCAAATTCTGTGTTTCATCGTCAATAAGAAGGTGCAAGGTATACAGTAAACCTGAAGTGAAGCATCGGAATCTGAAACTGGACTCACAGGTGAGGTTCAAATCGTAGAAACTGAGAGTGTCAGCCCTCTTGTACTTAAGTCATCATTGTGCCTTTGGTATTAAATTCGGATGCAATTTCTGTGTTTCACCGTCAATAAGAAAGTCCAAGTGATACAGTAATCCTGAAGTGAAGCATCGGAATCTAAAAATAGACTCACAGGAGGGGTTCAAATCATAGAAAGTTAGAGTGTCAGTCCTCTTGTACTTAAGTCGGCATTGTGCCTTTTGTATTAAATTCCGATGCAATATCTGTGTCTCATCGTCAATAAGAAGGAGCAAGGTATACAGTAAACCTGAAGTGAAGCATCGGAATCTAAAACTGGACTCACTGGAGAGGTTCAAATCATAGAGAGTGAGAGTGTCAGTCCACTTGTACGTAAGTCGGCATTGTGCCATTTATATTAAATTCGGATGCAATTTCTGTGTTTCATCGTCAATAAGAGGGTCCAAGGGATACAGTAAACCTGAAGTGAAGCATCGGAATCTAAAACTGGACTCTGTGTTTCATCGTCCTCAGGTAATGAAGTCGGCATTATGCCATTTGGATTAAATTCGGATGCAATTTCTGAGTTTCATCGTTAATAAGAAGGTCCAAGGAATACAGTAAACCTGAAGTGAAGCATCGGAATCCAAATCTAGACTCACAGGAGAGGTTCAAATCATAGAAAGTTAGAGTGTCAGTCCTCTTGTACTTAAGTCGCCATTGTGCCTTTTGTATCAAATTCGGATGCAATTTCTGTGTTTCATCGTCAATATGAAGGTCCAAGGGATACAGTAAACCTGAAGTGAAGCATCGGAATCTAAAACTGGACTCACAGGAGAGGTTCGAATCATAGAAAGTTAGAGTGTCAGTTCTCTTGTACTTAACTCGGCATTGTGCCATTTTTATTAAATTCGGATGCAATTTCTGTGTTTCATCGTCAATAAGAAGGTCCAAGGGATACAAAGAACCTAAAGTGAAGCATCGGAATTTAAAACTGGACTCACAAGAGAGGTTCAAATCATAGAAAGTGATAGTGTCAGTCCTCTTGTAATTGAGTCGGCTATATGCCATTTGTATTAAATTCGGATGCAATTTCTGTGTTTCATCGTCAATAAGAAGATCCAAGGGATACAGTAAACCTGAAGTGAAGCACCGGAATCCAAAACTGGACTCAAAGAAGAAGTTCAAATCATAGAAAGTTAGAGACTCACTCCTCTTTTACTTAAATCGGTAATGTGCCTTTTGTATTAAATTCGGATGCAATTTCTGTGTTTCATCGTCAATCAGAAGGTCCAAGGGATACAGTTAACCTGAAGTGAAGCATCGGAATCTAAAAATGGACGCACAGGAGAGGTTCAAATCATAGAAATTTCGAATGTCAGTCCTCTTGTCTTTAAGTTGGCATTGTGCCTTTTGTATTAAAATTCGGATGCAATTTCTGTGTTTCATCGTCAATAAGAAGGTGCAAGGTATACAGTAAACTAAGGTGAAGCATCGGAATCTAAAAACTGGACTCAGAGGAGAGGTTCAAATCATAGAAAGTGAGAGTGTCAGTCCTCTTGTACTTAAGTCGGCATTGTGCCATTTGTATTAAATTGGGATGCAATTTCTGTGTTTCATCTTCAATACGAAGGTCCAAGGGATACAGTAAACCTGAAGTGAAGCATCGGAATCTATAACTGGACTCAAAGGAGAGGTTCAAATCATAGAAACTTAGAGTGTCACTCCTCTTGTACTTAAGTCGGTATTGTGCCTTTTGTATTAAATTCGGATGCAGTTTCTGTGTTTCATCGTCAATAAGAAGGTCCAAGGGATTCAGTAAACCTGAAGTTAAGCATCGGAATCTAAAACTGACCCACAGGAGAGGTTCAAATCATAGAAAGTTAGAGTGTCATTTCTCTTGTACTTATGTCGGCATTGTGCCTTTTGTAATAAATTCAGATGCAAAGTCTGTGTTTCATCGTCAATAAGAAGGTGCAAGGTATACAGTAAACCTGAAGTGAAGCATCGGAATCTGAAACTGGACTCACAGGTGAGGGTTCAAATCGTAGAAACTGAGAGTGTCAGCCCTCTTGTACTTAAGTCATCATTGTGCCTTTGGTATTAAATTCGGATGCAATTTCTGTGTTTCATCGTCAATAAGAAAGTCCAAGTGATACAGTAAACCTGAAGTGAAGCATCGGAATCTAAAAATGGACTCACAGGAGGGGTTCAAATCATAGAAAGTTAGAGTGTCAGTCCTCTTGTACTTAAGTCGGCATTGTGCCTTTTGTATTAAATTCCGATGCAATATCTGTGTCTCATCGTCAATAAGAAGGAGCAAGGTATACAGTAAACCCTGTAGTGAAGCATCGGAATCTAAAACTGGACTCACTGGAGAGGTTCAAATCATAGAGAGTGAGAGTGTCAGTCCTCATGTACGTAAGTCGGCATTGTGCCATTTATGTTAAATTCGGATGCAATTTCTGTCTTTCATCGTCAATAAGAGGGTCCAAGGGATACAGTAAACCTGAAGTGAAGCATCGGAATCTAAAACTGGACTCACAGGAGAGGTTCAAATCATAGAAAGTGAGAGTGTCAGTCCTCTGGTAATGAAGTCGGCATTATGCCATTTGTATTAATTTCGGATGCAATTTCTGTGTTTCATCGTTAATAAGAAGGTCCAAGGAATACAGTAAACCTGAAGTGAAGCATCGGAATCCAAATCTAGACTCACAGGAGAGGTTCAAATCATAGAAAGTTAGAGTGTCAGTCCTCTTGTACTTAAGTCGCCATTGTGCCTTTTGTATCAAATTCGGATGCAATTTCTGTGTTTCATCGTCAATATGAAGGTCCAAGGGATACAGTAAACTTGAAGTGAAGCATCGGAATCTAAAACTGGACTCACAGGAGAGGTTTAAATCATAGAAATTTAGAGTGTCAGCCCTCTTGTACTTAAGTCGGCATTGTGCCTTTTGTATTAAATTCGGATGCTAACTTTGTGTTTCATCGTCAATAAGAAGGTCCAAGGGATACAGTAAACCTGAAGTGAAGCATCGGAATCTAAAACTGGACTCACAGGAGAGGTTCAAATCATAGAAAGTGAGAGTGTCCGTCCTCTTTTACTTACGTCGTCATTGAGCTTTTTGGAATTTCATTCCGATGCAATTTCTGTGTTTCATCGTCATTAAGAAGGTCCAAGGTATTCAGTAAACATGAACTGAAGCATCGGAATCTAAAACTGGACTCACAGGAGAGGTTCAAATCATGGAAAGTGCAAGAGTGTCAGTCCTCTTGTACTTAAGTCGGCGTTGTGCCTTTTGTATTAAATTCGGATGCAATTTCTGTGTTTCATCGTCAATAAGAGGGTGCAAGGTGATACAGTAAACCTGAAGTGAAACATCGGAATCTAAAACTGGACTCACAGGAGAGGTTCAAATCATAGAAAGTTAGAGTGTCAGTCCACTTGTACTTAAGTCGTCATTGTGCCTTTGGAATTCAATTAAAATGCAATTTCTATGATTCATCGTCAATAAGAAGGTGCAAGGTATACAGTAAACCTGAAGTGAAGCATCGGAATCTAAAACTGGACTCAGAGGAGAGGTTCAAATCAAGAAAGTGAGAGTGTCAGTCCTCTTGTATTTAAGTCGCCATTGTGCCTTTTGTATTAAATTCGGATGCAATTTCTGTGTTTCATCGTCAATAAGAAGGACCAAGGGATACAGTAAACCTGAAGTGAAGCATCGGAATCGAAAAGTATACTCACAGGAGAGGTTAAAAACGTAGAAAGTTAGAGTGTCAGTCCTCTTGTACGTAAGTCGGCATGTTGCCCCTTTGTATTAAATTCCGATGCAATTTCTGTGATTCATCGTCAATAAGAAGATGCAAGGTATACAGTAAACCTGAATGGAAGCATTGGAATCTAAAACTGGACTCACAGGAGAGGTTCAAATCATAGAAAGTGAGACTGTCAGTCCTCTTTTACTTAAGTCGGCATTGTGTATTTTGTATTAATTCGGATGCCAATTTCTGTGTTTCATCGTCAATAAGAAGGTCCAAGGGGTACAGTAAACCTGAAGTGAAGCATCGGAATCTAAAAATGGACTCACAGGAGAGGTTCAAATCGTAGAAAGTGAGAGTGTCAGTCCTCTTGTACTTAAGTCGGCATTGTGCCTTTTGCATTAATTTCAGATGCAATTTCTGTTATTCATCGTCAATAAGAAGGTGCAAGGTATACAGTAAACCTGAAGTGAAGCATCGGAATGTAAAACTGGACTCACAGGAGAGGTTCAAATCATAGAAAGTGAGAGTGTTAGTCACCTTTTACTTAAGTCTGCATTGTGCCGTTTGTATTAAATTCTGATGCAATTTCTCTGTTTCATCATCAATAAGAAGGTGCAAGGTATACAGTAAACCTGAAGTGAAGCATCGGAATTCTAAAACTGGACTCTCAGGAGAGGTTGAAATCATAGAAAGTGAGAGCGTCAGTCCTCTTGTACTTAAGTCGGCATTGTGCCTTTTGTATTTAATTCCGACGCAATTTCTGTTATTCATCGTCAATAAGAAGGTGCAAGGTATACAGTTAACCTGAAGTGAAGCATCGGAATCTAAAACTGGAGTCACAGGACAGGTTCAAATCATAGAAAAGTGATAGTGTTAGTCCTCTTGCCCTTAAGTCGCCATTGTGAATTTTGTATTAAATTCGGATGCAATTTCTGTCTTTCATCGTCAATAAGAAGGTCCAAGGGATACAGTAAACCTGAAGTGAACCATCGGAAACTAAAACTGGACTCACAGGAGAGGTTCAAATCATAGAAAGTTAGAGTGTCAGTCCTCTTGTACTTAAGTCGGCATTGTGCCTTTTTGTATTAAATTCGGATGTTAACTCTGTGTTTCATCGTCAATAAGAGGGGTTTAAGGTATACAGTAAACATTAAGTGAAGCATCGGAATCTGAAATTGGAGTCACAGGAGAGGTTCAAAGCATAGAAAGTTAGAGTGTCAGTCCTCTTGTACTTAAGTCGGCATTGAGCCTTTTGTATTAAATTCCGATGCAATTTCTGTGATTTATCGTCAATAAGAAGGTGCAAGGTATACAGTAAACCTGAAGCGAAGCATCGGAAACTAAAACTGGACTGACAGGAGAGGTTCAAATCGTAGAAAGTGAGAGTGTCAGTCCTCTTGTACTTAAGTCGGCTTTGTGCCTTTTGTATTAATTCCAGATGCAATTTCTGTTATTCATCGTCAATGAGAAGGTACAAGTTATACAGTAAACCTGAAGTGAAGCATCGGAATCTAAAACTGGACTAACAGGAGATGGTCAAATCATAGTAAGTGAGAGTGTCAGTCCTCTTTTACTTAAGTCGGCATTGTGCCTTTTGTATTAAATTCGGATGCAATTTCTGTGTATCATCGTCAATTAGAGGGTCCAAGGGATACAGTAAACCTGAAGTGAAGCATCAGAATCTAAAACTTTACTCACAGGAGAGGTTCAAATCATAGAAAGTTAGAATGTCAGTCCTCCTGTACTTAAGTCGGCATTGTGCCTTTTGTATTAAATTCGGATGCAATTTCTGTATTTCATCGTCAATAAGAAGGTGCAAGGTATACAGCAAACCTGAAGTGAAGCATCGGTATGTAAAACTTTACTCACTGGAGAGGTTCAAATCATAGAAAGTGAGAGTGTCAGTCCTCTTGTACTTAAGTCGGCATTGTGCCATTTGTATTAAATTCGGATGCAATATCTGTGTTTCATCGTCAATAAGAAGGTCCAAGGGATACAGTAAACCTGAAATGAAGCATCGGAATCTAAAACTGGACCCACATTAGAGTTTCAAATCATAGAAAGTTAGAGTGTCAGTCCCCTTGTACTTGAGTCGTCATTGTGACTTTTGTATTAAATATGGGGGGCAATTTCTGTGTTTCATCGTCAATAAGAAGGTCCAAGGGATACAGTAAATCTGAAGTGAAGCATCGGAATCTAAAACTGGACTCACAGGAGCTGTTCAAATCATTGAAAGTTAGAGTGTCAGTCCTCTTGTCCTTAAGTCGGCATTGTGCCTTTTGTATTAAATTCGGATGCAAACTCTGTGTTTCATCGTCAATAAGAACGTCCAAGGTCTACAGTAAACATGAAGTGAAGCATCGGAACGAAAACTGGACTCACAGGAGAGGTTCAAAGCATAGAATGTTAGAGTGTCAGTCCTCTTGTACTTAAGTCGGCATTATGCCTGTTGTATTAAATTCCGATGCAATTTCTGTGATTCATCGTAAATAAGAAGGTGCTAGGTATACAGTAAACCTGAAGTGAAGCATCGGAATCTAAGACTGGACTCACAGCAGAGGATCAAATCATAGAAAGTGAGAGTGTCAGTCCTGTTTTACTTAATTCGGCATTGTGTCTTTTGTATTAAATTCGGATGCAATTTTTGTGTTTCATCGTCAATATGAAGGTCCAAGGGATACAGTAAACCTGAAGTGAAGCATCGGAATCTTAAACTGGACTCACAGGAGAGGTTCAAATCGTAGAAAGTGAGAGTGTCAGTCCTCTTGTACTTAAGTCGGCATTGTGCCTTTTGTATTAATTCCAGATGCAATTTCTGTTATTCATCGTCAATAAGAAGGTGCAAGGTATACAGTAAACCTGAAGTGAAGCATCGGAATCTAAGACTGGACTCACAGGAGAGGCTCAAATCATAGAATGTGAGAGTGTCAGTCCTCTTGTACTTAAGTTGGCATTGTGCCATTTGTATAAAATTCGGATGCAATATCTGTGTTTCATCGTCAATAAGAAGGTCCAAGGGATACAGTAAACCTGAATTGAAGCATCGGAATCTAAAACTGGACCCACAGGAGAGTTTCAAATCATAGAAAGATAGAGTGTCAGTCCTCTTGTACTTTAGTCGGCATTTTGCCTTTAGAATTTAATTCGGATGCAATTTCTGTGTTTCATCGTCAATAAGAAGGTGCAAGGTATACACTAAACCTGAAGTGAAGCATCGGAATCTAAAAATGGACTCACAGGAGGGGTTCAAATCATAGAAAGTTAGAGTGTCAGTCCTTTTGTACTTGAGTCGCCATTGTGCCTTTTGTATTAAATTGGGATGCAATTTCTGTGTTTCATCATCAATAAGCAGGTCCAAGGGATACACTAAACCTGAAGTGAAGCATCAGAATCTAAAACTGGACTCACAGGAGATGTTCAAATCATAGAAAATTAGAGTGTCAGTCCCTCTTGTCCTTAAGTCGGCATTGTGCCTATTGTATTAAATTCGGATGGAAACTCTGTGTTTCAACGTCAATAAGAAGGTCCAAGGTCTACAGTAAACATGAAATGAATCATCGGAACGAAAACTGGACTCACAGGAGAGGCCCAAAGCATAGAAAGTTAGAGTGGCAGCCCTCTTGTACTTAAGTCGGCATTGTGCCTTTGTATTAAATTCGGATGCAATTTCTGTGTTTCATCGTCAATAAGAAGGTGCAAGGTATACAGCAAAGCTGAAGTGAGGCATCGGCATCTAAAACTTTACTCACAGGAGAGGTTCAAATCATAGAAAGTGAGAGTGTCAGTCCTCTTGTACTTAAGTCGGCATTATGCCATTTGTATTGAATTCGGATGCAATATCCGTGTTTCATCGTCAATAAGAGGGTCCAAGGGATGCAGTAAATCTGAATTGAAGAATCGGAAACTAAAACTGGACCCACAGGAGAGTTTCAAATCATAGGAAGTTAGAGTGTCAGTCCTCTTGTACTTTAGTCGGCATTGTGCCTTTAGAATTTAATTCGGATGCAATTTCTGTGTTTCATCGTCAATAAGAAGGTGCAAGGTATACAGTAAACATGAAGTGAAGCATCGGAATCTAAAACTGGACTCACAGGAGTGGTTCAAATCATAGAAAGTGTGAGTGTCAGTCCTCTTGTACTTGAGTCGCCATTGTGCCTTTTGTATTAAATTGGGATGCAATTTCTGTGTTTCATCGTCAATAAGATGGTCCATGGTCTACAGTAAACATGAAGTGAAGCATCGGAACGAAAACTGGACTCATAGGAGAGGCTCAAAGCATAGAATGTTAGAGTGTCAGTCCTCTTGTACTTAAGTCGGCATTGTGCCTTTTGTATTAAATTCGGATGCAATTTCTGTGTTTCTTCGTCAATAAGGAGGTCAAAGGGATACAGTGAACCTGAAGTGAAGCATCGGAATCTAAAACTGGACTCACAGGAGAGGATCAAAACGTAGAAAGTGAGAGTGTCAGTCCTCTTGTACTTAAGTCCGCATTGTGCCTTTTGTATTAATTTCAGATGCAATTTCTGTTATTCATCGTCAATAAGAAGGTGCAAGGTATATAGTAAACCTGAAGTGAAGCATCGGAAACTAAAACTGGACTCACAGGAGAGGTTCTAATCATAGAAAGTGAGAGTGTCAGTCCTCTTGTAATTAAGTAGGCATTATGATATTTGTATTGAATATAGATGCAATTTCTGTGTTTCATCGTCAATAAGAAGGTCCAAGGGATACAGTAAACCTGAAGTGATGCGTCGGAATCTAAAACTTTACTCACAGGAGAGGTTCAAATCATAGAAAGTTAAAATGTCAGTCCTCTTGTACTTAAGTCGGCATTGTGCCTTTTGTATCAAATTCGGATGCAATTTATGTGTTTCTTCGTCAATAAGAAGGTGCAAGGTATACAGCAAACCTGAAGTGAAGCATCGGTATCTAAAACTTTACTCACAGGAGATGTTCAAATCATAGAATGTGAGAGTGTCAGTCCTCTTGTACTTAAGTTGGCATTGTGCCATTTGTATAAAATTCGGATGCAATATCTGTGTTTCATCGTCAATAAGAAGGTCCAAGGGATACAGTAAACCTGAATTGAAGCATCGGAATCTAAAACTGGACCCACAGGAGAGTTTCAAATCATAGAAAGTTAGAGTGTCAGTCCTCTTGTACTTTAGTCGGCATTTTGCCTTTAGAATTTAATTCGGATGCAATTTCTGTGTTTCATTGTCAATAAGAAGGTGCAAGGTATACACTAAACCTGAAGTGAAGCATCGGAATCTAAAACTGGACTCACAGGAGAGGTTCAAATCATAGAAAGTGTGAGTGTCAGTCCTCTTGTACTTGAGTCGCCATTGTGCCTTTTGTATTAAATTGGGATGCAATTTCTGTGTTTCATCATCAATAAGCAGGTCCAAGGCATACAGTAAACCTGAAGTCAAGCATCAGAATCTAAAACTGGACTCACAGGAGATGTTCAAATCATAGAAACTTAGAGTGTCAGTCCTCTTGTCCTTAAGTCGGCATTGTGCCTTTTGTATTAAATTCGGATGCAAACTCTGTGTTTCAACGTCAATAAGAAGGTCCAAGGTCTACAGTAAACATGAAGTGAATCATCGGAACGAAAACTGGACTCACAGGAGAGGCCCAAAGCATAGAAAGTTAGAGTGGCAGACCTCTTGTACTTAAGTCGGCATTGTGCCATTGTATTAAATTCGGATGCAATTTCTGTGTTTCATCGACAATAAGAAGGTGCAAGGTATACAGCAAAGCTGAAGTGAGGCATCGGTATCTAAAACTTTACTCACAGGAGAGGTTCAAATCATAGAAAGTGAGAGTGTCAGTCCTCTTGTACTTAAGTCGGCATTGTGCCATTTGTATTGAATTCGGATGCAATATCTGTGTTTCATCGTCAATAAGAGGGTCCAAGGGATGCAGTAAATCTGAATTGAAGAATCGGAATCTAAAACTGGACCCACAGGAGAGTTTCAAATCATAGGAAGTTAGAGTGTCAGTCCTCTTGTACTTTAGTCGGCATTGTGCCTTTAGAATTTAATTCGGGTGCAATTTCTGTGTTTCATCGTCAATAAGAAGGTGCAAGGTATGCAGTAAACCTGAAGTGAAGCATCGGAATCTAAAACAGGACTCACAGGAGAGGTTCAAATCACAGAAAGTGTGAGTGTCAGTCCTCTTGTACTTGAGCCGCCATTGTGCCTTTTGTATTAAATTGGGATGCGATTTCTGTGTTTCATCGTCAATAAGAAGGTCCAAGGTCTAAAGTAAACATGTAGTGAAGCATCGGAACGAAAACTGGACTCACAGGAGAGGCTCAAAGCATAGAAAGTTAGAGTGTCAGTCCTCTTGTACTTAAGTCGGCATTGTGCCTTTTGTATTAAATTCGGATGCAATTTCTGTGTTTCTTCGTCAATAAGAAGGTCAAAGGGACACAGTAAACCAGAAGTGAAGCATCTGAATGTAAAACTGGGCTCACAGGAGAGGTTAAAATCGTAGAAAGTGAGAGTGTCAGTCCTCTTGTACTTAAGTGGGCATTGTGCCTTTTGTATTAAATTCCGAAGCAATTTCTGTGATTCATCGTCAATACGAAGGTGCAAGGTATACAGTAAACCTGAAGTGAAGCATCGGAAACTAAATCTGGACTCACAGGAGAGGTTCTAATTATAGAAAGTGAGAGTGACAGTCCTCTTGTAATTAAGTAGGCATTATGCCATTTGTATTGAATATAGATGCAATTTCTGCGTTTCATCGCAATAAGAAGGTCAAAGGCATACAGTAAACCTGAAGTGAAGCATCGGAATCTAAAACTTTACTCACAGGTGAGGTTCATATCATAGAAAGTTAAAATGTCAGTCCTCTTGTACTTAAGTCGGCATTGTGCCTTTTGTATTAAATTCGGATGCAAACTCTGTGTTTCATCGTCAATAAGAAGGTCCAAGGTCTACAGTAAACATGAAGTAAATCATCGGAACGAAAACTGGACTCATAGGAAAGGCTCAAAGCATAGAAAGTTAGAGTGGCAGTCCTCTTGTACTTAAGTCGGCATTGTGCCTTTTGTATTAAATTCGGATGTAATTTCTGTGTTTCATCGTCAATAAGAAGGTGCAAGGAATACAGCAAACCTGAAGTGAAGCATAGGTATCTAAAACTTTACTCACAGGAGAGGTTCAAATCATAGAAAGTGAGAGTGTCGGTCCTCTTGTACTTAAGTCGGCATTGTGCCTTTTGTATTAAATTGGGATGCAGTTTCTGTGTTTCATCGTCAATAAGAAGGTCCAAGGGATACAGTAAACCTGAAGTGAAGCATCGGAATCTAAAACTGGACTCACAGGAGATGTTCCAACCATAGAAAGTTAGAGTGTCAGTCCTCTTGTCCTTAAGTCGGCATTGTGCCTTTTCTATTAAATTCCGATGCAATTTCTGTGATTCATCGTCAATAAGAAGGTGCAAGGTATACAGTAAACCTGAAGTGAAGCATCGGAATGTAAGACTGGACTCACAGGAGAGGTTCAAATCATAGAAAGTGAGAGTGTCAGTCCTCTTTTACTTAAGTCGGCATTGTGTCTTTTGTATTAAATTCGGATGTTATTTTAGTGTTTCATCGTCAATAAGAAGGTCCAAGGGATACAGTAAACCTGAAGTGAAGCATCGGAATCGAAAACTGGACTGACAGGAGATGTTCAAATCATAGAAAGTTAGAGTGTCAGTCCTCTTGTCCTTAAGTCGGCATTGTGCCATTTGTATAAAATTCGGATGCAATATCTGTGTTTCATCGTCAATAAGAAGGTCCAAGGGATACAGTAAACCTGAATTGAAGCATCGGAATCTAAAACTGGACCCACAGGAGAGTTTCAAATCATAGAAAGTTAGAGTGTCAGTCCTCTTGTACTTTAGTCGGCATTTTGCCTTTAGAATTTAATTCGGATGCAATTTCTGTGTTTCATCGTCAATAAGAAGGTGCAAGGTATACACTAAACCTGAAGTGAAGCATCGGAATCTAAAACAATACCCACAGGAGAGTTTCAAATCATAGAAAGTTAGAGTGCCAGTGCTCTTGTACTTTAGTCATCATTGTGCCTTTAGAATTTAATTCGGATGCAATTTCTGTGTTTCATCGTCAATAACAAGGTGCAAGGTATACAGTAAACCTGAAGTGAAGCATCGGAATCTAAAACTGGACTCACAGGAGAGGTTCAAATCATACCAAATGTGGGTGTCAGTCCTCTTGTACTTGTGTCGCCATTGTGCCTATTGTATTAAATTGGGATGCAATTTCTGTGTTTCATCGTTAATAAGAAGGTCCAAGGGATACAGTAAACCTGATGTGAAGCATCGGAATCTAAAACTCTCCTCACAGGAGATGTTCAAATCATAGATAGCTACAGTGTCAGTCCTCTTGTCGTTAAGTCGGCATTGTGCCTTTTGTATTAAATTCGGATGCAAACTCTGTGTTTCATCGTTAGTAAGAAGGTCCAAGGTCTACAGTAAACATGAAGTGAATCATCGGAACGAAAACTGGACTCACTGGAGAGGATCAAAGCATAGAAAGTTAGAGTGTCAGTCTTCTTATACTTAAGTCGGCATTGTGCCTTTTGTATTAAATTCGGATGCAATTTCTGTGTTCCTTCGTCAATAAGAAGGTCCAAGGGATACAGTATCCCAGAAGTGAAGCATCTGATTCTAAAACTGGACTCACAGGAGAGGTTAAAATCGTAGAAAGTGAGAGTGTCAGTCCTCTTGTACTTAAGTGGGCATTGTGCCTTTTGTATTAAATTCCGATGCAATTTCTGTGATTCATCGTCAATAAGAAGGTGCAAGGTATACAGTAAACCTGAAGTGAAGCATCGGAATCTAAAACTGAAGTCACAGGAGAGGTTCAAACCGTAGAGAGTGAGAGTGTCAATCCTCTTGTACTTAAGTCGACATTTTGACTTTTGTATTAAATTGGGATGCAATTTCTGTGTTTCATCGTCAATAAGAAGGTCCAAGGGATACAGTAAACCTGAAGTGAAGCATCGGAATCTAAAACGTGACTCACAGGAGATGTTCAAATCATAGAAAGTTAGAGTGTCAGTCCTCTTGTCCTTAAGTCGGCATTGTGCCTTTTGTATTAAATTCGGATGCAAACTCTGTGTTTCATCGTCAATAAGAAGGTCCAAGGTCTACAGTAAACATGATGTGAAGCATCGGGACGAAAACTGGACTCGTAGGAGAGGCTCAAAGCATAGAAAGTTAGAGTGGCAATCCTCTTGTACTTAAGTCGGCATTGTGCCTTTTGTATTAAATTCGGATGTAATTTCTGTGTTTCATCGTCAATAAGAAGGTGCAAGGAATACAGCAAACCTGAAGTTAAACATCGGTATCTAAAACTTTACTCACAGGAGAGGTTCAAATCATAGAAAGTGAGAGTGTCAGTCCTCTTGTACTTAAGTCGGCATTGTGGCATTTGTTTTAATTTCGGATGCAATATCTGTGTTTCATCGTCAATAAGAAGGTCCAAGGGATACAGTAAACCTGAATTGAAGCATCGGAATCTAAAACTGGACCCTCAGGAGAGTTTCAAATCAAAGACAGTTAGAGTGTCGGCCCCGTTGAACTTTAGTCGGCATTGTGCCTTTAGAATATAATTCGGATGCAATTTCTGTGTTTCATCGTCAATAAGAAGGTGCAAGGTATACAGTAAACCTGAAGTGAAACATCGGAATCTAAAACTGGACTCACAGGAGAGGTTCAAATCATAGAAAGTGTGAGTGTCAGTCCTCTTGTACTTGCGTCGACATTGTGCCTTTTGTATTAAATTGGGATGCAGTTTCTGTGTTTCATCGTCAATAAGAAGGTCCAAGGGATACAGTAAACCTGAAGTGAAGCATCGGAATCTAAAACTGGACTCACAGGAGATGTTATAATCATAGAAAGTAAGAGTGTCAGTCCTCTTGTACTTAAGTCGGCATTGTGCCCTTTGTATTAATTTCAGATGCAATATCTGTTATTCATCGTCAATAAGAAGGTGCAAGATATACAAATACCTGAAGTGAAGCATCGGAAACTAAAACTGGACTCACAGGAGTGGTTCAAATCATAGAAAGTGAGAGTGTCAGTCCTCTTGTACTTTAGTCGGCATTTTGCCTTTAGAATTTAATTCGGATGCAATTTCTGTGTTTCATCGTCAATACGAAGGTGCAAGGTATACACTAAACCTGAAGTGAAGCATCGGAATCTAAAACTGGACTCACAGGAGAGGTGCAAATCATAGAAAGTGTGAGTGTCAGTCCTCTTGTACTTGAGTCGCCATTGTGCCTTTTGTATTAAATTGGGATGCAATTTCTGTGTTTCATCGTCAATAAGAAGGTCCAAGGGATACAGTAAACCTGAAGTGAAGCATCGGAATCTAAAACTGGACTCACAGGAGATGTTCTAATCATAGAAAGTAAGAGTGTCAGTCCTCTTGTACTTAAGTCGGCATTGTGCCCTTTGTATTAATTTCAGATGCAATATCTGTTATTCATCGTCAATAAGAAGGTGCAAGATATACAAATACCTGAAGTGAAGCATCGGAAACTAAAACTGGACTCACAGGAGTGGTTCAAATCATAGAAAGTGAGAGTGTCAGTCCTCTTGTACTTAAGTCGGCATTGTGCCTTTGGTATTAAATTCGGATGCAATTTCTGTGTTTCTTCGTCAATTAGAAGGTCAAAGGGATACAGTAAACCTGAAGTGAAGCATCGGAATCTAAGACTGGACTCACAGGAGATGCTCAAATCGTAGAAAGTGAGAGTGTTAGTCCTCTTTTACTTAAGTCGGCATTATGCATTTGTTTCGAATTCGGTTGCAATTTTTGTGTTTCATCCTCAATAAGAATGTGCAAGGTATATAGTAAACCTGAAGTGAAGCATCGGAAACTAAATCTGGACTCACAGGAGAGGTTCTAATCATAGAAAGTGAGAGTGTCAGTCATCTTGTAATTAAGTAGGCATTATGCCATTTGTATTGGATATAAATGCAATTTCTGTGTTTCATCGTCAATAAGAAGGTCAAAGGCATACAGTAAACCTCAAGTGAAGCATCGGAATCTAAAACTTTACTCACAGGTGAGGTTCAAATCATAGAAAGTTAAAATGTCAGTCCTCTTGTACTTAAGTCGGCATTGTGCCTTTTGTATTAAATTCGGATGGAATTTCTGTGTTTCATCGTCAATAAGAAGTTGCAAGGTATACAGCAAACCTGAAGTGAAGCATCGGTATCTAAAACTTTACTCACAGGAGAGGTTCAACACATAGAATGTGAGAGTGTCAGTCCTCTTGTACTTAAGTCGGCATTGTGCCTTTTCTATTAAATTCCGATGCAATTTCTGTGATTCATCGTCAATAAGAAGGTGCAAGGTATACACTAAACCTGAAGTGAAGCATCGGAATCTAAAACTGGACTCACAGGAGAGGTTCAAATCATAGAAAGTGTGAGTGTCAGTCCTCTTGTACTTGAGTCGCCATTGTGCCTTTTGTATTAAATTGGGATGCAATTTCTGTGTTTCATCGTCAATAAGAAGGTCCAAGGGATACAGTAAACCTGAAGTGAAGCATCGGAATCTAAAAGTGGACTGACAGGAGATGTTCAAATCATAGAAAGTTAGAGTGTCAGTCCTCTTGTCCTTAAGTCGGCATTGTGCCCTTTGTATTAAATTCGGTTGTAAACTCTGTGTTTCATCGTCAATAAGAAGGTCCAAGGTCTACAGTAAACATGAAGTGTAGCATCGGAACGAAAACTGGACTCACAGGAGAGGCCCAAAGCATAGGAAGTTAGAGTGGCAGTCCTCTTGTACTTAAGTCGGCATTGTGCCTTTTGTATTAAATTCGGATGCAATTTCTGTGTTTCATCAACAATAAGAAGGTGCAAGGTATACAGCAAACCCGAAGTGAAGCATCGGTTTCTAAAACTTTACTCACAGGAAAGGTTCAAATCATAGAATGTGAGAGTGTCATTCCTCTTGTACTTAAGTCGGCATTGTGCCATTTGTATAAAATTCGGATGCAATATCTGTGTTTCATCGTCAATAAGAAGATCCAAGGGATACAGTAAACCTGAATTGAAGCATCGGAATCTAAAACTGGACCCACAGGAGAGTTTCAAATCATAGAAAGTTAGAGTGTCAGTCCTCTTGTACTTTAGTCGGCATTTTGCCTTTAGAATTTAATTCGGATGCAATTTCTGTGTTTCATTGTCAATAAGAAGGGGCAAGGTATACACTAAACCTAAAGTGAAGCATCGGAATCTAAAACTGGACCCAGAGGAGAGTTTCAAATCATAGAAAGTTAGAGTGTCAGTCCTCTTGTACTTTAGTCATCATTGTGCCTTTAGAATTTAATTCGGATGCAATTTCTGTGTTTCATCGTCAATAACAAGGTGCAAGGTATACAGTAAACCTGAAGTGAAGCATCGGAATCTCAAACTGGACTCACAGGAGAGGTTCAAATCATACCAAATGTGGGTGTCAGTCCTCTTGTACTTGTGTCGCCATCGTCAATGAGAAGGTCCAAGGGATACAGTAAACCTGAAGTGAAGCATCGGAATCTAAAACTCTCCTCACAGGAGATGTTCAAATCATAGATAGTTAGAGTGTCGGTCCTCTTGTCCTTAAGTCGGCATTGTGCCTTTTGTATTAAATTCGGATGCAAACTCTGTGTTTCATCGTCAATAAGAACGTCCAAGGTCTACAGTAAACATGAAGTGAATCATCGGAACGAAAACTGGACTCACAGGAGAGGATCAAAGCATAGAAAGTTAGAGTGTCAGTCTTCTTATACTTAAGTCGGCATTGTGCCTTTTGTATTAAATTCGGATGCAATTTCTGTGTTTCTTCGTCAATAAGAAGGTCCAAGGGATACAGTAAACCAGAAGTGAAGCATCTGATTCTAAAACTGGACTCACAGGAGAGGTTAAAATCGTAGAAAGTGAGAGTGTCAGTCCTCTTGTACTTAAGTGGGCATTGTGCCTTTTGTATTAAATTCCGATGCAATTTCTGTGATTCATCGTCAATAAGAAGGTGCAAGGTATACAGTAAACCTGAAGTGAAGCATCGGAATCTAAAACTGAACTCACAGGAGAGGTTCAAACCGTAGAAAGTGAGAGTGTCTGTCCTCTTGTACTTAAGTCGGCATTTTGACTTTTGTATTAAATTGGGATGCAATTTCTGTGTCTCATCGTCAATAAGAAGGTCCAAGGGATACAGTAAACCTGAATTGAAGCATCGGAATCTAAAACTGGACCCTCAGGAGAGTTTCAAATCAAAGAAAGTTAGAGTGTCGGCCCCGTTGAACTTTAGTCGGCATTGTGCCTTTAGAATTTAATTCGGATGCAATTTCTGTGTTTCATCGTCAATAAGAAGGTGCAAGGTATACAGTAAACCTGAAGTGAAACATCGGAATCTAAAATTAGACTCACAGGAGAGGTTCAAAGCATAGAAAGTTAGAGCGTCAGTCCTCTTGTACTTAAGTCGGCATTGTGCCTTTTGTGTTAAATTCCGATGCAATTTCTGTGATTCATCGTCAATAAGAAGGTGCAAGGTAAACAGTAAACCTGAAGTGAAGCATCTGAAACTAAAATTAGACTCACAGGAGAGGTTCAAAGCATAGAAAGTGAGAGTGTCAGTCCACTTTTACTTAAGTCGGCATTGTGCCTTTTGTATTAAATTCGAATGCAATTTCTGTGTTTCATCGTCAATAAAAAGGTGCAAGGTATACAGTAAACCTAAAGTGAAGCATCGGAATCTAAAACTAGACTCACAGGAGAGGTTCAAATCATGGAAAGTGAGATTGTCAGTCCTTTTGTAATTAAGTTGGCATTATGGCATTTGTATTAAATTCTGATGCAATTTCAGTGTTTCATCGTCAATAAGAAGGTCCAAGGGATACAGTAAACCTGAAGTGAAGCATCGGAACCTAAAACTGGACTCACAGGAGAGGTTAAAATCATAGAAAGTTAGAATGTCAGTCCTCTTGTACTTAAGTCGGCATTGTGCATTTTGAATTTAATTCAGATGCAATTTTTGTGTTTCATCGTCAATAAGAAGGTGCAAGGTATACAGTAAACCTGAAGTGAAGCATCGGAATCTAAAACTGGACCCACAGGAGAGATTCAAATCATAGAACGTGAGAGTGTCAGTCCTCTTGTACTTGAGTCGACATTGTGCCTTTTGTATTAAATTGGGATGCAGTTTCTGTGTTTCATCGTCAATGAGAAGGTCCAAGGGATACAGTAAACCTGAAGTGAAGCATCGGAATCTAAAACTGGACTCACAGGAGATGTTCTAATCATAGAAAGTTAGAGTGTCAGTCCTCTTGTCCTTAGGTCGGCATTGTGCCTTTTGTATTAAATTCCGATGCAATTTCTGTGATTCATCGTCAATAAGAAGGTGCAAGGTATACAGTAAACCTGAAGTGAAGCACCGGAATCTAAGACTGGACTCACAGGAGAGGTTCAAATCATAGAAAGTGAGAGTGTCAGTCCTCTTTTACTTAAGTCGGCATTGTGTCTTTTGTATTAAATTCGGATGCAATTTTAGTGTTTCATCGTCAATAAGAAGGTCCAAGGGATACAGTAAACCTGAAGTGAAGCATCGGAATCTAAAACTGGACTCACAGGAGAGGTTCATATCGTAGAAAGTGAGAGTGTCAGTCCTCTTGGACTTAAGTCGGCATTGTGCCCTTTGTATTAATTTCAGATGCAATATCTGTTATTCATCGTCAATAAGAAGGTGCAAGATAAACAAAAAACCTGAAGTGAAGCATCGGAAACTAAAACTGGACTCACAGGAGAGGTTCAAATCATAGAAAGTGAGAGTGTCAGCCCTCTTGTACTTAAGTCGGCATTGTGCCTTTTGAATTTAATTCCGAAGCAATTTCTGTGTTTCATCGTCAATAAGAAGGTGCAAGGTATACAGTAAACCTGAAGTGAATCATCGGAATCTAAAACTGGACTCACAGGAGAGGTTCAAATCATAGAGAGTGAGAGTGTCAGTCCACTTGTACTTAAGTCGTCATTGTGCCTTTTGTATTAAATTCCGATGCAATTTTTGTATTCCATCGTCAATAAGAAGGTCCAAGGGATACAGTAAACCTGAAGAGTAGCATCGGAATCTAAAACAGGACTCACAGGAGGGGTTCAAATCATAGAAAGTTAGAGTATCAGTCCTCTTGTACTTAAGTCGGCATTGTGCCTTTTGTATTAAATTCAGATGCAAAATCTGTAATTCAACGTCTATAAGAAGCTCCAAGGTATACAGTAAACATGAAGTGAAGCATCGGAATCTAAAATTAGACTCACAGGAGAGGTTCAAAGCATAGAAAGTTAGAGCGTCAGTCCTCTTGTACTTAAGTCGGCATTGTGCCTTTTGTGTTAAATTCCGATGCAATATCTGTGATTCATCGTCAATAAGAAGGTGCAAGGTAAACAGTAAACCTGAAGTGAAGCATCTGAATCTAAAATTGGACTCACAGGAGAGGTTCAAAGCATAGAAAGTGAGAGTGTCAGTCCTCTTGTACTTAAGTGGGCATTGTGCCTTTTGTATTAAATTCCGATGCAATTTCTGTGATTCATCGTCAATAAGAAGGTGCAAGGTATACAGTAAACCTGAAGTGAAGCATCGGAATCTAAAACTGAACTCACAGGAGAGGTTCAAACCGTAGAAAGTGAGAGTGTCTGTCCTCTTGTACTTAAGTCGGCATTTTGACTTTTGTATTAAATTGGGATGCAATTTCTGTGTCTCATCGTCAATAAGAAGGTCCAAGGGATACAGTAAACCTGAATTGAAGCATCGGAATCTAAAACTGGACCCTCAGGAGAGTTTCAAATCAAAGAAAGTTAGAGTGTCGGCCCCGTTGAACTTTAGTCGGCATTGTGCCTTTAGAATTTAATTCGGATGCAATTTCTGTGTTTCATCGTCAATAAGAAGGTGCAAGGTATACAGTAAACCTGAAGTGAAACATCGGAATCTAAAATTAGACTCACAGGAGAGGTTCAAAGCATAGAAAGTTAGAGCGTCAGTCCTCTTGTACTTAAGTCGGCATTGTGCCTTTTGTGTTAAATTCCGATGCAATTTCTGTGATTCATCGTCAATAAGAAGGTGCAAGGTAAACAGTAAACCTGAAGTGAAGCATCTGAAACTAAAATTAGACTCACAGGAGAGGTTCAAAGCATAGAAAGTGAGAGTGTCAGTCCACTTTTACTTAAGTCGGCATTGTGCCTTTTGTATTAAATTCGAATGCAATTTCTGTGTTTCATCGTCAATAAAAAGGTGCAAGGTATACAGTAAACCTAAAGTGAAGCATCGGAATCTAAAACTAGACTCACAGGAGAGGTTCAAATCATGGAAAGTGAGATTGTCAGTCCTTTTGTAATTAAGTTGGCATTATGGCATTTGTATTAAATTCTGATGCAATTTCAGTGTTTCATCGTCAATAAGAAGGTCCAAGGGATACAGTAAACCTGAAGTGAAGCATCGGAACCTAAAACTGGACTCACAGGAGAGGTTAAAATCATAGAAAGTTAGAATGTCAGTCCTCTTGTACTTAAGTCGGCATTGTGCATTTTGAATTTAATTCAGATGCAATTTTTGTGTTTCATCGTCAATAAGAAGGTGCAAGGTATACAGTAAACCTGAAGTGAAGCATCGGAATCTAAAACTGGACCCACAGGAGAGATTCAAATCATAGAACGTGAGAGTGTCAGTCCTCTTGTACTTGAGTCGACATTGTGCCTTTTGTATTAAATTGGGATGCAGTTTCTGTGTTTCATCGTCAATGAGAAGGTCCAAGGGATACAGTAAACCTGAAGTGAAGCATCGGAATCTAAAACTGGACTCACAGGAGATGTTCTAATCATAGAAAGTTAGAGTGTCAGTCCTCTTGTCCTTAGGTCGGCATTGTGCCTTTTGTATTAAATTCCGATGCAATTTCTGTGATTCATCGTCAATAAGAAGGTGCAAGGTATACAGTAAACCTGAAGTGAAGCACCGGAATCTAAGACTGGACTCACAGGAGAGGTTCAAATCATAGAAAGTGAGAGTGTCAGTCCTCTTTTACTTAAGTCGGCATTGTGTCTTTTGTATTAAATTCGGATGCAATTTTAGTGTTTCATCGTCAATAAGAAGGTCCAAGGGATACAGTAAACCTGAAGTGAAGCATCGGAATCTAAAACTGGACTCACAGGAGAGGTTCATATCGTAGAAAGTGAGAGTGTCAGTCCTCTTGGACTTAAGTCGGCATTGTGCCCTTTGTATTAATTTCAGATGCAATATCTGTTATTCATCGTCAATAAGAAGGTGCAAGATAAACAAAAAACCTGAAGTGAAGCATCGGAAACTAAAACTGGACTCACAGGAGAGGTTCAAATCATAGAAAGTGAGAGTGTCAGCCCTCTTGTACTTAAGTCGGCATTGTGCCTTTTGAATTTAATTCCGAAGCAATTTCTGTGTTTCATCGTCAATAAGAAGGTGCAAGGTATACAGTAAACCTGAAGTGAATCATCGGAATCTAAAACTGGACTCACAGGAGAGGTTCAAATCATAGAGAGTGAGAGTGTCAGTCCACTTGTACTTAAGTCGTCATTGTGCCTTTTGTATTAAATTCCGATGCAATTTTTGTATTCCATCGTCAATAAGAAGGTCCAAGGGATACAGTAAACCTGAAGAGTAGCATCGGAATCTAAAACAGGACTCACAGGAGGGGTTCAAATCATAGAAAGTTAGAGTATCAGTCCTCTTGTACTTAAGTCGGCATTGTGCCTTTTGTATTAAATTCAGATGCAAAATCTGTAATTCAACGTCTATAAGAAGCTCCAAGGGTATACAGTAAACATGAAGTGAAGCATCGGAATCTAAAATTAGACTCACAGGAGAGGTTCAAAGCATAGAAAGTTAGAGCGTCAGTCCTCTTGTACTTAAGTCGGCATTGTGCCTTTTGTGTTAAATTCCGATGCAATATCTGTGATTCATCGTCAATAAGAAGGTGCAAGGTAAACAGTAAACCTGAAGTGAAGCATCTGAATCTAAAATTGGACTCACAGGAGAGGTTCAAAGCATAGAAAGTGAGAGTGTCAGTCCTCTTTTACTTAAGTCGGCATTGTGCCTTTTGTATTAAATTCGAATGCAATTTCTGTGTTTCATCGTCAATAAAAAGGTGCAAGGTATACAGTAAACCTAAAGTCAAGCATCGGAATCTAAAACTGGACTCACAGGAGAGATTCAAATCATGGAAAGTGAGATTGTGAGTCCTCTTGTAATTAAGTTGGCATTATGGCATTTGTATTAAATTCTGATGCAATTTCAGTGTTTCATCGTCAATAAGAAGGTCCAAGGGATACAGTAAACCTGAAGTGAAGCATCGGAATCTAAAACTGGACTCACAGGAGAGGTTAAAATCATAGAAAGTTAGAATGTCAGTGCTCTTGTACTTAACGCGGCATTGTGCTTTTTGAATTTAATTCAGATGCAATTTCTGTGTTTCATCGTCAATAAGAAGGTGCAAGGTATACAGTAAACCTGAAAAGAAGCATCGGAATCTAAAACTGGACCCACAGGAGAGATTCAAAACATAGAACGTGAGAGTGTCAGTCCTCTTATACTTAAGTCGGCATTGTGCCTTTTGTATTGAATTCGGATGCAAACTCTGTGTTTCTTGGTCACTAAGAAGGTCCAAGGTCTACAGTAAACATGAAGTGAAGCATTGGAACTAAAACTGGACTCACAGGAGGGGTTCAAAGCATACAAAGTTAGATTGTCACTCCTCTTGTACTTAAGTCGGCATTGTGACTTTTGTATTAAATTCGGATGCAATTTCTGTGTTTCATCGTCAATACGAAGGTCCAAGGGATACAGTAAACCAGGAAGTGAATCATCGGAATCCAAAACTGGACTCACAGGAGAGGTTAAAATCGTAGAAAGTGAGAGTGTCAGGCCTCTTGTACCTAAGTCGGCATTGTGCCTTTTGTATTAAATTCCGATGCAATTTCTGTGATTCATCGTCAATAAGAAGGTGCAAGGTATACAGTAAACCTGAAGTGATGCATCGGGATCTAAGACTGGACTCACAGGAGAGGTTCAAATCTTAGAAAGTGAGATTGTCAGTCCTCTTTTACTTGAGTCGGCATTGTGCCTTTTGTATTGATTTCGGATGCAATTTCTGTGTTTCATCGTCATTAAGAAGGTGCAAGGTAATCAGTAAACCTGAAGTGAAGCATCGGAATCTAAAACTGGACTCACAGGAGAGGTTGAAATCATAGTAAGTGAGAGTGTCAGTCCTCTTGCACTTAAGACGGCATTGTGCCTTTTGTTTTAAATTCTGATGCAATTTCTGTGTTTCATCGTAATAAGAAGGTGCAAGATATACAGTAAACCTGAAGTGAAACATCGGATCTAAAACTGGAGTCACAGGAGAGGTTCAAATCATAGAGAGTGAGAGTGTCAGTCCTCTTGTACCTAAGTAGGCATTGTGCCTTTTGTATTAAATTCGGATGCAATATCTGTGTTTCGTCGTCAATAAGAAGGTCCAAGGGATACAGTAAACCAGAAGTGAAGCATCGGAATCTAAGACTGGACTCACAGGAGAGGTTAAAATCATAGAAAGTTAGAATGTCAGTCCTCTTGTACTTAAGTCGGCATTGTGCTTTTTGAATTTAATTCAGATGCAATTTCTGTGTTTCATCGTCAATAAGAAGGTGCAAGGTATACAGTAAACCTGAAGTGAAGCATCGGAATCTAAAACTGGACCCACAGGAGAGATTCAAATCATAGAACGTGAGAGTGTCAGTCCTCTTGTACTTGAGTCGACATTGTGCCTTTTGTATTAAATTGGGATGCAGTTTCTGTGTTTCATCGTCAATGAGAAGGTCCAAGGGATACAGTAAACCTGAAGTGAAGCATCGGAATCTAAAACTGGACTCACAGGAGATGTTCTAATCATAGAAAGTTAGAGTGTCAGTCCTCTTGTCCTTAGGTCGGCATTGTGCCTTTTGTATTAAATTCCGATGCAATTTCTGTGATTCATCGTCAATAAGATGGTGCAAGGTATACAGTAAACCTGAAGTGAAGCACCGGAATCTAAGACTGGACTCACAGGAGAGGTTCAAATCATAGAAAGTGAGAGTGTCAGTCCTCTTTTACTTAAGTCGGCATTGTGTTTTTTGTATTAAATTCGGATGCAATTTTAGTGTTTCATCGTCAATAAGAAGGTCCAAGGGATACAGTAAACCTGAAGAGAAGCATCGGAATCTAAAACTGGACTCACAGGAGAGGTTCAAATCGTAGAAAGTGAGAGTGTCAGTCCTCTTGGACTTAAGTCGGCATTGTGCCCTTTGTATTAATTTCAGATGCAATATCTGTTATTCATCGTCAATAAGAAGGTGCAAGATAAACAAAAAACCTGAAGTGACGCATCGGAAACTAAAACTGGACTCACAGGAGAGGTTCAAATCATAGAAAGTGAGAGTGTCAGCCCTCTTGTACTTAAGTCGGCATTGTGCCTTTTGAATTTAATTCCGAAGCAAGTTCTGTGTTTCATCGTCAATAAGAAGGTGCAAGGTATACAGTAAACCTGAAGTGAATCATCGGAATCTAAAACTGGACTCACAGGAGAGGTTCAAATCATAGAGAGTGAGAGTGTCAGTCCTCTTGTACTTAAGTCGTCATTGTGCCTTTTGTATTAAATTCCGATGCAATTTTTGTATTCCATCGTCAATAAGAAGGTCCAAGGGATACAGTAAACCTGAAGAGTAGCATCGGAATCTAAAACTGGACTCACAGGAGGGGTTCAAATCATAGAAAGTTAGAGTATCAGTCCTCTTGTACTTAAGTCGGCATTGTGCCTTTTGTATTAAATTCAGATGCAAAATCTGTAATTCAACGTCTATAAGAAGCTCCAAGGTATACAGTAAACATGAAGTGAAGCATCGGAATCAAAAATTAGACTCACAGGAGAGGTTCAAAGCATAGAAAGTTAGAGCGTCAGTCCTCTTGTACTTAAGTCGGCATTGTGCCTTTTGTGTTAAATTCCGATGCAATTTCTGTGATTCATCGTCAATAAGAAGGTGCAAGGTAAACAGTAAACCTGAAGTGAAGCATCTGAATCTAAAATTGGACTCACAGGAGAGGTTCAAATCATAGAAAGTAAGAGTGTCAGTCCTCTTTTACTTAAGTCGGCATTGTGCCTTTTGTATTAAATTCGAATGCAATTTCTGTGTTTCATCGTCAATAAAAAGGTGCAAGGTATACAGTAAACCTAAAGTCAAGCATCAGAATCTAAAACTGGACTCACAGGAGAGGTTCAAATCATGGAAAGTGAGATTGTGAGTCCTCTTGTAATTAAGTTGGCATTATGGCATTTGTATTAAATTCTGATGCAATTTCAGTGTTTCATCGTCAATAAGAAGGTCCAAGGGATACAGTAAACCTGAAGTGAAGCATCGGAATCTAAAACTGGACTCACAGGAGAGGTTAAAATCATAGAAAGTTAGAATGTCAGTGCTCTTGTACTTAACGCGGCATTGTGCTTTTTGAATTTAATTCAGATGCAATTTCTGTGTTTCATCGTCAATAAGAAGGTGCAAGGTATACAGTAAACCTGAAGTGAAGCATCGGAATCTAAAACTGGACCCACAGGAGAGATTCAAATCATAGAACGTGAGAGTGTCAGTCCTCTTGTACTTAAGTCGGCATTGTGCCTTTTGTATTGAATTCGGATGCAAACTCTGTGTTTCTTCGTCACTAAGAAGGTCCAAGGTCTACAGTAAACATGAAGTGAAGCATTGGAACTAAAACTGGACTCACAGGAGGGGTTCAAAGCATAGAAAGTTAGAGTGTCACTCCTCTTGTACTTAAGTCGGCATTGTGACTTTTGTATTAAATTCGGATGCAATTTCTGTGTTTCATCGTCAATAAGAAGGTCCAAGCGATACAGTAAACCAGAAGTGAATCATCGGAATCCAAAACTGGACTCACAGGAGAGGTTAAAATCGTAGAAAGTGAGAGTGTCAGGCCTCTTGTACCTAAGTCGGCATTGTGCCTTTTGTATTAAATTCCGATGCAATTTCTGTGATTCATCGTCAATAAGAAGGTGCAAG
This sequence comes from Schistocerca piceifrons, assembly GCF_021461385.2. Classification (NCBI taxonomy): domain Eukaryota; kingdom Metazoa; phylum Arthropoda; class Insecta; order Orthoptera; family Acrididae; genus Schistocerca; species Schistocerca piceifrons. Next base: position 839,226,742 of record NC_060141.1, read on the forward strand.
GTATACAGTAAACCTGAAGTGAAGAATCGGGATCCAAGACTGGACTCACAGGAGAGGTTCAAATATTAGAAAGTGAGATTGTCAGTCCTCTTTTACTTGAGTCGGCATTGTGCCTTTTGTATTGATTTCGGATGCAATTTCTGTGTTTCATCGTCATTAAGAAGGTGCAAGGTAATCAGTAAACCTGAAGTGAAGCATCGGAATCAAAAACTGGACTCACAGGAGAGGTTGAAATCATAGTAAGTGAGAGTGTCAGTCCTCTTGCACTTAAGACGGCATTGTGCCTTTTGTTTTAAATTCTGATGCAATTTCTGTGTTTCATCGTAATAAGAAGGTGCAAGGTATACAGTAAACCTGAAGTGAAGCATCGGATCTAAAACGGGAGTCACAGGAGAGGTACAAATCATAGAGAGTGAGAGTGTCAGTCCTCTTGTACCTAAGTAGGCATTGTGCCTTTTGTATTAAATTCGGATGCAATATCTGTGTTTCGTCGTCAATAAGAAGGTCCAAGGGATACAGTAAACCAGAAGTGAAGCATCGGAATCTAAGACTGGACTCACAGGAGAGTTTCAAATCATAGAATTTGAGAGTGTCAGTCCTCTTTTACTTAAGTAGGCATTGTGTCTTTTGTATTAGATTCGGATGCAATTTCTGTGTTGCATCGTCAGTAAGAAGGTCCAAGGGATACAGTAAACCTGAAGTGAAGCATCGGAATCTAAAACTGGACTCACAGGAGAGGTTGAAATGATAGTAAGTGAGAGTGTCAGTCCTCTTGCACTTAAGTCGGCATTATGCATTTGTTTCGAATTCGGATGCAATTTTTGTGTTTCATCCTTAATAAGAATGTGCAAGGTATACAGCAAACCTGAAGTGAAGCTTCGTAATCTAAAACTGGACTCACAGGAGAGGTTCAAATCATAGAAAGTGAGAATGTCAGTCCTCTTGTTCATAAGTCGGCTTTGTGCCATTTGTATCAAATTCGGATGCAATTTCTGTGTTTCATCGTCAATAAGAAGGTCCAAGGTATATAGTAAACATGAAGTGAATCATCGGAACGAAAACTGGACTCACAGGAGAGGCTCAAAGCATAGAAAGTTAGAGTGTCAGTCCTCTTATACTTAAGTCGGCATTGTGCCTTTTGTATTAAATTCGGATGCAATTTCTGTGTTTCTTCGTCAATAAGAAGGTCCAAGGGATACAGTAAACCAGAAGTGAAGCATCTGAATCTAAAACTGGACTCACAGGAGAGGTTAAAATCGTAGAAAGTGAGAGTGTCAGTCCTCTTGTACTTAAGTGGGCATTGTGCCGTTTGTATTAAATTCCGATGCAATTTCTGTGATTCATTGTCAATAAGAAGGTGCAAGGTATACAGTAAACCTGAAGTGAAGCATCGGAATCTAAAACTGAACTCACAGGAGAGGTTCAGACCGTAGAAAGTGAGAGTGTCAGTCCTCTTGTACTTAAGTCGGCATATTGACTTTTGTATTAAATTAGGATGCAATTTCTGTGTTTCATCGTCAATAGCAAGGTCCAAGGGATACAGTAAACCTGAAGTGAAGCATCGGAATCTATAACTGGACTCACAGGAGATTTTCAAATCATAGAAAGTTAGAGTGTCAGTCCTCTTGTCCTTAAGTCGGCATTGTGCCTTTTGTATTAAATTCGGATGCAAACTCTGTGTTTCATCGTCAATAAGAAAGTCCAAGGTCTACAGTATACATGATGTGAAGCATCGGGACGAAAACTGGACTCATAGGAGAGGCTCAAAGCATAGAAAGTTAGAGTGGCAGTCCTCTTGTACTTAAGTCGGCATTGTGCCTTTTGTATTACATTCGGATGTAATTTCTGTGTTTCATCGTCAATAAGAAGGTGCAAGGAATACAGCAAACCTGAATTGAAGCATCGGAATCTAAAACTGGACCCACAGGAGAGTTTCAAATCAAAGAAAGTTAGAGTGTCAGTCCTCTTGAACTTTAGTAGGCATTGTGGCTTTAGAATTTAATTCGGATGCAATTTCTGTGTTTCATCGTCAATAAGAAGGTGCAAGGTATACTGTAAACCTGAAGTGAAACATCGGAATCAAAAACTGGACTCACAGGAGAGGTTCAAATCATAGAAAGTGTGAGTGTCAGTCCTCTTGTACTTGAGTCGACATTGTGCCTTTTGTATTTAATTGGGATGCAGTTTCTGTGTTTCATTGTCAATAGGAAGGTCCAAGGGATACAGTAAACCTGAAGTGAAGCATCGGAATCTAAAACTGGACTCACAGGAGATGTTCTCATCATAGAAAGTTAGAGTGTCAGTCCTCTTGTCCTTAAGTCGCCATTGTGCCTTTTGTATTAAATTCCGATGCAATTTCTGTGATTCATCGTCAATAAGAAGGCGCAAGGTATACAGTAAACCTGAAGTGAAGCATCGGAATCTAAGACTGGACTCACAGGAGAGGTTCAAATCATAGAAAGTGTGAGTGTCAGTCCTCTTGTACTTGAGTCGCCATTGTGCCTTTTGTATTAAATTGGGATGCAATTTCTGTGTTTCATCTTCAATAAGCAGGTCCAAGGGATACATTAAACCTGAAGTGAAGCATCGGAATCTAAAACTGGACTCACAGGAGATGTTCAAATCATAGAAAGTTAGAGTGTCAGTCCTCTTGTCCTTAAGTCGGCATTGTGCCTTTTGTATTAAATTCGGATGCAAACTCTGTGTTTCAACGTCAATAAGAAGGTCCAAGGTCTACAGTAAACATGAAGTGAAGCATCGGAACGAAAACTGGACTCACAGGAGAGGTCCAAAGCATAGAAAGTTAGAGTGGCAGCCCTCTTGTACTTAAGTCGGCATTGTGCCATTGTATTAAATTCGGATGCAATTTCTGTGTTTCATCGTCAATAAGAAGGTGCAAGGTATACAGCAAACCTGAAGTGAAGCATCGGTATCTAAAACTTTACTCACAGGAGAGGTTCAAATCATAGAAAGTTAAAATGTTAGTCCTCTTGTACTTAAGTCGGCATTGTGCCTTTTGTATTAGATTCCGATGCAATTTCTGTGATTCATCGTCTATAAGAAGGTGCAAGGTATTCAGTAAACCAGAAGTGAAGCATCGGAATCTAAGACTGGACTCACAGGAGAGGTTGAAATCATAGAAAGTGAGAGTGTCAGTCCTCTTTTACTTAAGTCGGCATTGTGCCATTTGTATAAAATTCGGATGCAATATCTGTGTTTCATCGTCAATAAGAAGGTCCAAGGGATACAGTAAACCTGAATTGAAGCATCGGAATCTAAAACTGGACTCACAGGAGGGGTTCAAATCATAGAAAGTTAGAGCATCAGTCCTCTTGTACTTAAGTCGGCATTGTGCCTTTTGTATTAAATTCAGATGAAAAATCTGTAATTTATCGTCTATAAGAAGCTCCAAGGTATACAGTAAACATGAAGTGAAGCATCGGAATCTAAAATTAGACTCGGAGGAGAGGTTCAAAGCATAGAAAGTTAGAGCGTCAGTCCTCTTGTACTTAAGTCGGCATTGTGCCTTTTGTATTAAATTCGGATGCTATTTCTGTGTTTCTTCGTCAATAAGAAGGTCCAAGGGATATAGTAAACCTGAAGTGAAGCATCGGAATCTAAAACTGGACTCACAGGAGAGGTTCAAATCATAGCAAGTGTGGGTGTCAGTCCTCTTGTACTTGTGTCGCCATTGTGCCTTTTGTATTAAATTGGGATGCAATTTCTGTGTTTCATCGTCTATAAGAAGGTCGAAGGGATACAGTAAACCTGAAGTGAAGCATCGGAATCTATAACTGGACTCACAGGAGAGGTTTAAATCATAGAAAGTTAGAGTGTCAGTCCTCTTGTCCTTAAGTCGTCATTGTGACTTTTGTATTAAATTCGGATGCAAACTCTGTGTTTCATCGTAAATAAGAAGGTCCAAGGTCTACAGTAAACATGAAGTGAAGCATCGGTATCTAAAACTTTACTCACAGGAGAGGTTCAAATAATAGAAAGTGAGAGTGTCAGTCCTCTTGTACTTAAGTCGGCATTGTGCCATTTGTTTTAATTTCGGATGCAATATCTGTGTTTCATCGTCAATAAGAATGTGCAAGGTATACAGTAAACCTGAAGTGAAACATCGGAATCTAAAACTGGACTCACAGGAGAGGTTCAAATCATAGAAAGTTAGAGTGTCAGTCCTCTTGTCCTTAAGTCGGCATTGTGCCTTTTGCATTAAATTCCGATGCAATTTCTGTGATTCATCGTCAATAAGAAGGTGCAAGGTATACAGTAAACCTGAATGAAGCATCGGAATCTAAGACTGGACTCACAGGAGAGGTTCAAATCATAGAAAGTGTAAGTGTCAGTCTTCTTGTACTTGAGTCGCCATTGTGCCTTTTGTATTAAATTGGGATGCAATTTCTGTGTTTCATCATCAATAAGCAGGTCCAAGGGATACATTAAACCTGAAGTGAAGCATCGGAATCTAAAACTGGACTCACAGGAGATGTTCAAATCATAGAAAGTTAGAGTGTCAGTCCTCTTGTCCTTAAGTCGGCATTGTGCCTTTTGTATTAAATTCGGATGCAAACTCTGTGTTTCAACGTCAATTAGAAGGTCCAAGGTCTACAGGAAACATGAAGTGAAGCATCGGAACGAAAACTGGACTCACAGGAGAGGCCCAAAGCATAGAAAGATAGAGTGGCAGCCCTCTTGTACTTAAGTCGGCATTGTGCCATTGTATTAAATTCGGATGCAATTTCTGTGTTTCATCGTCAATAAGAAGGTGCAAGGTATACAGCAAACCTGAAGTGAAGCATCGGTATCTAAAACTTTACTCACAGGAGAGGTTCAAATCATAGAAAATTAAAATGTCAGTCCTCTTGTACTTAAGTCGGCATTGTGCCTTTTGTATTAAATTCCGATGCAATTTCTGTGATTCGTCGTCAATACGAAGGTGCAAGGTATACAGTAAACCTGAAGTGAAGCATCGGAATCTAAGACTGGACTCACAGGAGAGGTTGAAATCGTAGAAAGTGAGAGTGTCAGTCCTCTTTTACTTAAGTCGGCATTGTGTCTTTTGTATTAAATTCGGATGCAATTTTAGTGTTTCATCGTCAATAAGAAGGTCCAAGGGATACAGTAAACCTGGAGTGAAGCATCGGAATCTAAAACTGGACTCACAGGAGAGGCTCAAAACGTAGAAAGTGAGAGTGTCAGTCCTCTTGTACTTAAGTAGGCATAGTGCCTTTTGTATTAATTTCAGATGCAATTTCTGTTATTCATCGTCAATAAGATGGTGCAAGGTATATAGTAAACCTGAAGTGAAGCATCGGAAACTAAAACTGGACTCACAGGAGAGGTTCAAATCATAGAAAGTGAGAATGTCAGTCCTCTTGTAATTAAGTAGGCATTATGCCATTTGTATTGAATATAGATACAATTTCTGTGTTACATCGTCAATAAGAAGGTCAAAGGCATACAGTAAACCTGAAGTGAAGCATCGGAATCTAAAACTTTACTCACAGGTGAAGTTCAAATCATAGAAAGTTAAAATGTCAGTCCTCTTGTACTTAAGTCGGCATTGTGCCTTTTCTATTAAATTCGGATGCAATTTCTGTGTTTCATCGTCAATAAGAAGGTGCAAGGTATACAGCAAACCTGAAGTGAAGCATCGGTATCTAAAACTTTACTCACAGGAGAGGTTCAAATCATAGAATGTGAGGGTGTCAGTCCTCTTGTACTTAAGTCGGCATTGTGCCATTTGTATAAAATTCGGATGCAATATCTGTGTTTCTTTGTCAATAAGAAGGTCCAAGGGATACAGTAAACCTGAATTGAATCATCGGAATCTAAAACTGGACCCACAGGAGAGTTTCAAATCGTAGAAAGTTAGAGTGTCAGTCATCTTGTACTTTAGTCGGCATTTTGTCTTTAGAATTTAATTCGGATGCAATTTCTGTGTTTCATCGTCAATAAGAAGGTGCAAGGTATACACTAAACCTGAAGTGAAGCATCGGAATCTAAAACTGGACTCACAGGAGATGTTCAAGTCATAGAAAGTTAGAGTGTCAGTCCTCTTGTCCTTGAGTCGGCATTGTGCCCTTTGTATTAAATTCGGTTGTAAACTCTGTGTTTCATCGTCAATAAGAAGATCCAAGGTCTACAGTAAACATGAAGTGAAGCATTGGAACGAAAACTGGACTCACAGGAGAGGCCCAAAGCATAGAAAGTTAGAGTGGCAGTCCTCTTGTACTTAAGTCGGCATTGTGCCTTTTGTATTAAATTCGGATGCAATTTCTGTGTTTCATCAACAATAAGAAGGTGCAAGGTATAAAGCAAACCCGAAGTGAAGCATCGGTATCTAAAACTTTACTCACAGGAGAGGTTCAAATCATAGAATGTGAGAGTGTCAGTCCTCTTGTACTTAAGTCGGCATTGTGCCATTTGTATAAAATTCGGATGCAAACTCTGTGTTTCATCGTCAATAAGAAGGTCCAAGGGATACAGTAAACCTGAAGTGAAGCATCGGAATCTAAAACAGACCTCACAGGAGACGTTCAAATCATAGATAGTTAGAGTCTTGTCCTTAAGTCGGCATTGTGCCTTTTGTATTAAATTCGGATGCAAACTCTGTGTTTCATCGTCAATAAGAAGGTCCAAGGTCTACAGTAAACATGAAGTGAATCATCGGAACGAAAACTGGACTCACAGGAGACTCTCAAAGCATAGAAAGTTAGAGTGTCAGTCCTCTTATACTTAAGTCGGCATTGTGCCTTTTGTATTAAATTGGGATGCAATTTCTGTGTTTCATCGTCAATAAGATGGTCCAAGGGATACAGTAAACCTGAAGTGAAGCATCGGAATCTAAAACTGGACTCACAGGAGATGTTCAAATCATAGAAAGTTAGAGTGTCAGTCCTCTCGTCCTTAAGTCGGCATTGTGCCTTTTGTATTAAATTCGGATGCAAACTCTGTGTTTCATCGTCAATAAGAAGGTCCAAGGTCTACAGTAAACATGATGTGAAGCATCGGGACGAAAACTGGACTCATAGGAGGGGCTCAAAGCATAGAAAGTTAGAGTGGCAGTCCTCTTGTACTTACGTCGGCATTGTGCCTTTTGTATTAAATTCGGATGTAATTTCTGTGTTTCATCGTCAATAAGAAGGTGCAAGGAATACAGCAAACCTGATGTGAAGCATCGGTTTCTAAAACTTTACTCACAGGAGAGGTTCAAATCATAGAAAGAGAGAGTGTCAGTCCTCTTGTACTTAAGTCGGCATTTTGCCATTTGTATTAATTTCGGATGCAATATCTGTGTTTCATCGTCAATTAGAAGGTCCAAGGGATACAGTAAACCTGAATTGAAGCATCGGAATCTAAAACTGGACCCACAGGAGAGTTTGAAATCAAAGAAAGTTCGAGTGTCAGTCCTCTTGAACTTTAGTCGGCATTGTGCATTTAGAATTTAATTCGGATGCAATTTCTGTGTTTCATCGTCAATAAGAAGGTGCAAGGTATACAGTTAACCTGAAGTGAAACATCGGAATCTAAAACTGGACTCACAGGAGAGGTTCAAATCATAGAAAGTGTGAGTGTCAGTCCTCTTGTACTTGAGTCAACATTGTGCCTTTTTTATTAAATTGGGATGCAGTTTCTGTGTTTCATCGTCAATAAGAATGTCCAAGGATAAAGTAAACCTGAAGTGAAGCATCGGAATCTAAAACTGGACTCACAGGAGATGTTCTAATCATAGAAAGTTAGAGTATCAGTCCTCTTGTCCTTAAGTCGGCATTGTGCCTTTTGTATTAAATTCCGATGCAATTTCTGTGGTTCATCGTCAATAAGAAGGTGCAAGGTATACAGTAAAGCTGAAGTGAAGCATCGGAATCTAAGACTGGACTCACAGGAGAGGTTCAAATCATAGAAAGTGTGAGTGTCAGTCCTCTTTTACTTAAGTCGGCATTGTGTCTTTTGTATTAAATTCGGATGCAATTTTAGTGTTTCATCGTCAATAAGAAGGTCCAAGGGATCCAGTAAACCTGAAGTGAAGCATCGGAATCTAAAAGTGGACTCACAGGAGAGGTTCAAATCGTAGAAAGTGAGAGTGTCAGTCCTCTTGTACTTAAGTCGGCATTGTGCCCTTTGTATTAATTTCAGATGCAATTTCTGTTATTCATCGTCAATAAGAAGGTGCAAGATACACAGTAAACCTGAAGTGAAGCATCGGAAACTAAAACTGGACTCACAGGAGAGGTTCAAATCATAGAAAGTGAGAGTGTCAGTCCTCTTGTACTTAAGTCGGCATTGTGCCATTTGTATTAAATTCGGATGCAATTTCTGTGTTTCATCGTCAATAAGAAGGTCCAAGGGATACAGTAAACCTGAAGTGAAGCATCGGTATCAAAAACTGGACTCACAGGAGAGGTACAAATCATAGAAAGTTAGAGTGTCAGCCCTCTAGTATATAAGTCGGCATTGTGCCTTTTGAATTTAATTCCGAAGCAATTTCTGTGTTTCATCGTCAATAAGAAGGTGCAAGGTATACAGTAAACCTGAAGCGAAGCATCGGAATCTAAAACTGGCCTCACAGGAGAGGTTCAAATCATAGAGAGTGAGAGTGTCAGTCCTCTTGTACTTAAGTCGTCATTGTGCCTTTTGTATTAAATTCGGATGCAATTTTTGTATTCCATCGTCAATAAGAAGGTCCAAGGGATACAGTAAACCTGAAGAGAAGCATCGGAATCTAAAACTGGACTCACAGGAGGGGTTCAAATCATAGAAAATTAGAGTATCAGTCCTCTTGTACTTAAGTCGGCATTATGCCTTTTGTATTAAATTCAGATGCAAAATCTGTAATTCATCGTCCATAAGAAGCTCCATGGTATACAGTAAACATGAAGTGAAGCATCGGAATCTAAAATTAGACTCACAGGAGAGGTTCAAAGCATAGAAAGTTAGAGCGTCAGTCCTCCTGTACTTAAGTCGGCATTGTGCCTTTTGTATTAAATTCCGATGCAATTTCTGTGATTCATCGTCAATAAGAAGGTGCAAGGTAAACAGTAAACCTGAAGTGAAGCATCTGAATCTAAAATTGGACTCACAGGAGAGGTTAAAATTGTAGAAAGTGAGAGTGTCAGTCCTCTTGTACTTAAGTGGGCATTGTGCCTTTTATATTAAATTTCGATGCAATTTCTGTGATTCATCGTCAATAAGAAGGTGCAAGGTATACAGTAAACCTGAAGTGAAGCATCGGAATCTAAAACTGAACTCACAGGAGAGGTTCAAACCGTAGAAAGTGAGAGTGTCAGTCCTCTTGTACTTAAGTCGGTGTTTTGACTTTTGTATTAAATTAGGATGCAATTTCTGTGTTACATCGTCAATAAGAAGGTCCAAGGGATACAGTAAACCTGAAGTGAAGCATCGGACTCTATAACTGGACTCACAGGAGATGTTCAAATCATAGAAAGTTAGAGTGTCAGTCCTCTTGTCCTTAAGTCGGCATTGTGCCTTTTGTATTAAATTCGGATGCAAACTCTGTGTTTCATCGTCAATAAGAAGGTCCAAGGTCTACAGTAAACATGATGTGAAGCATCGGGACGAAAACTGGACTCATAGGAGAGTCTCAAGGCATAGAAAGTTAGAGTGGTAGTCCTCTTGTACTTAAGTCGGCATTGTGCCTTTTGTGTTAATTTCGGATGTAAGTTCTGTGTTTCATCGTCAATAAGAAGGTGCAAGGAATGCAGCAAACCTGAAGTGAAGCATCGGTATCTAAAACTTTACTCACAGGAGAGGTTCAAATCATAGAAAGTGAGAATGTCAGTCCTCTTGTACTTAGGTCGGCATTGTGCCATTTGTACTAATTTCGGATGCAATATCTGTGTTTCATCGTCAATAAGAAGGTCCAAGGGATACAGTAAACCTGAATTGAAGCATCGGAATCTAAAACTGGACCCACAAGAGAGTTTCAAATCAAAGAAAGTTAGAGTGTCAGTCCTCTTGAACTTTAGGCGGCATTGTGCCTTTAGAATATAATTCGGATGCAATTTCTGTGTTTCATCGTCAATAAGAAGGTGCAAGGTATACAGTAAACCTGAAGTGAAACATCGGAATCTGAAACTGGACTCACAGGAGAGGTTCAAATCATAGAAAGTGTGAGTGTCAGTCCTCTTGTACTTGAGTCGACATTGTGCCTTTTGTATTAATTTGGGATGCAGTTTCTGTGTTTCATCGTCAATAAGAAGGTCCAAGGGATACAGTAAACCTGAAGTGAAGCATCGGAATCTAAAACTGGACTCACAGGAGATGTTCTCATCATAGAAAGTTAGAGTGTCAGTCGTCTTGTCCTTAAGTCGGCATTGTGCCTTTTGTATTAAATTCCGATGCAATTTCTGCGATTCATCGTCAATAAGAAGGTGCAAGGTATACAGTAAACCTGAAGTGAAGCATCGGAATCTAAGACTGGACTCACAGGAGAGGTTCAAATCATAGAAAGTGAGTGTGTCAGTCCTCTTGTACTTTAGTCGGCACTTTGCCTTTAGAATTTAATTCGGATGCAATTTCTGTGTTTCATCGTCAATAGAAGGTGCAAGGTATACACTAAACCTGAAGTGAAGCATCGGAATCTAAAACTGGACTCACAGGAGAGGTTCAAATCATAGAAAGTGTGAGTGTCAGTCCTCTTGTACTTGAGTCGCCATTGTGCCTTTTGTATTAAATTGGAATGCAATTTCTGTGTTTCATCATCAATAAGCAGGTCCAAGGGATACATTAAACCTGAAGTGAAGCATCGGAATCTAAAACTGGACTCACAGGAGATGTTCAAATCATAGAAAGTTAGAGTGTCAGTCCTCTTGTCCTTAAGTCGGCATTGTGCCTTTTGTATTGAATTCGGATGCAAACTCTGTGTTTCAACGTCAATAAGAAGGTCCAAGGTCTACAGTAAACATGAAGTGAAGCATCGGAACGAAAACTGGACTCACAGGAGAGGCCCAAAGCATATAAAGTTAGAGTGGCAGCCCTCTTGTACTTAAGTCGGCATTGTGCCATTGTACTAAATTCGGATGCAATATCTGTGTTTCATCGTCAATAAGAGGGTCCAAGGGATGCTGTAAACCTGAATTGAAGAATCGGAATCTAAAACTGGACCCACAGGAGAGTTTCAAATCATAGGAAGTTAGAGTGTCAGTCCTCTTGTACTTTAGTCGGCATTGTGCCTTTAGAATTTAATTCGGATGCAATTTCTGTGTTTCATCGTCAATAAGAAGGTGCAAGGTATACAGTAAACCTGAAGTGAAGGATCGGAATCTAAAACTGGACTCACAGGAGAGGTTCAAATCATAGAAAGTTAGAGTGTCAGTCCTCTTGTCCTTAAGTCGGCATTGTGCCTTTTGTATTAAATTCGGATGCAAACTCTGTGTTTCATCGTCAATAAGAAGGTCCAAGGTCTACAGTAAACATGATGTGAAGCATCGGGACGAAAACTGGACTCATAGGAGAGTCTCAAAGCATAGAAAGTTAGAGTGGTAGTCCTCTTGTACTTAAGTAGGCATTGTGCCTTTTGTGTTAATTTCGGATGTAAGTTCTGTGTTTCATCGTCAATAAGAAGGTGCAAGGAATGCAGCAAACCTGAAGTGAAGCATCGGTATCTAAAACTTTACTCACAGGAGAGGTTCAAATCATAGAAAGTGAGAATGTCAGTCCTCTTGTACTTAGGTCGGCATTGTGCCATTTGTACTAATTTCGGATGCAATATCTGTGTTTCATCGTCAATAAGAAGGTCCAAGGGATACAGTAAACCTGAATTGAAGCATCGGAATCTAAAACTGGACCCACAGGAGAGTTTCAAATCAAAGAAAGTTAGAGTGTCAGTCCTCTTGAACTTTAGGCGGCATTGTGCCTTTAGAATATAATTCGGATGCAATTTCTGTGTTTCATCGTCAATAAGAAGGTGCAAGGTATACAGTAAACCTGAAGTGAAACATCGGAATCTGAAACTGGACTCACAGGAGAGGTTCAAATCATAGAAAGTGTGAGTGTCAGTCCTCTTGTACTTGAGTCGACATTGTGCCTTTTGTATTAAATTCGGATGCAAACTCTGTGTTTCATCGTCAACAAGAAGGTCCAAGGTCTACAGTAAGCATGAAGTGAAGCATCGGAACGAAAACTGGACTCACAGGAGAGGCTCAAAGCATAGAAAGTTAGAGTGTCTGTCCTCTTGTACTTAAGTCGGCATTGTGCCTTTTGTATTAAATTCGGATGCAATTTCTGTGTTTCTTCGTCAATAAGAAGGTCAAAGGGATACAGTAAAACAGAAGTGAAGCATCTGAATGTAAAACTGGACTCACAGGAGAGGTTAAAATCGTAGAAAGTGAGAGTGTCAGTCCTCTTGTACTTAAGTGGGCATTGTGCCTTTTCTATTAAATTCCGATGAAATTTCTGTGATTCATCGTCAATAAGAAGGTGCAAGGTATACAGTAAACCTGAAGTGAAGCATCGGAATCCAAGAATCGACTCACAGGAGAGGTTGAAATCATAGAAAGTGAGAGTGTCAGTCCTCTTTTACTTAAGTCGGCATTGTGTCTTTTGTATTAAATTCGGATGCAATTTTAGTGTTTCATCGTCAATAAGAAGGTGCAAGGTATACAGCAAACCCGAAGTGAAGCATCGGTATCAAAAACTTTACTCACAGGAGAGGTTCAAATCATAGAATGTGAGAGTGTCAGTCCTCTTGTAGTTAAGTCGGCATTGTGCCATTTGTATAAAATTCGGATGCAATATCTGTGTTTCATCGTCAATAAGAAGGTCCAAGGGATACGGTAAACCTGAATTGAAGCACTGGAATCTAAAACTGGACCCACAGGAGAGTTTCAAATCATAGAAAGTTAGAGTGTCAGTCCTCTTGTACTTTAGTCATCATTGTGCCTTTAGAATTTAATTCGGATGCAATTTCTGTGTTTCATCGTCAATAACAAGGTGCAAGGTATACAGTAAACCTGAAGAGAAGCATCGGAATCTAAAACTGGACTCACAGGAGAGGTTCAAATCATAGCAAGTGTGGGTGTCAGTCCTCTCGTACTTGTGTCGCCATTGTGCCTTTTGTATTAAATTAGGATGCAATTTCTGTGTTTCATCGTCAATAAGAAGGTCCAAGGGATACAGTAAACCTGAAGTGAAGCATCGGAATCTAAAACTGGCCTTACAGGAGATGTTCAAATCATAGATAGTTAGAGTGTCAGTCCTCTTGTCCTTAAGTCGGCATTGTGCCTTTTGTATTAAATTCGGATGCAATTTCTGTGTTTCTTCGTCAATAAGAAGGTCCAAGGGATACAGTAAACCAGAAGTGAAGCATCTGAATCTAAAACTGGTCTCACAGGAGAGGTTAAAACCGTAGAATGTGAGAGTGTCACTCCTCTTGTACTTAAGTGGGCATTGTGCCTTTTGTATTAAATTCGGATGTAATTTCTGTGTTTCATCGTCAATAAGAAGGTGCAAGGAATACAGCAAACCTGAAGTGAAGCATCGGTATCTAAAACTTTACTCACAGGAGAGGTTCAAATCATAGAAAGTGAGAGTGTCAGTCTTCTTGTACTTAAGTCGGCATTGTGCCATTTGTATTAATTTCGGATGCAATATCTGTGTTTCATCGTCAATAAGAAGGTCCAAGGGATACAGTAAACCTGAATTGAAGCATCGGAATCTAAAACTGGACCCACAGGAGAGTTTCAAATCAAAGAAAGTTAGAGTGTCAGTCCTCTTGAACTTTAGTTGGCATTGTGCCTTTAGAATTTAATTCGGATGCAATTTCTGTGTTTCATCGTCAATAAGAAGGTGCAAGGTATACAGTAAACCTGAAGTGAAACATCGGAATCTAAAACTGGACTCACAGGAGAGGTTCAAATCATAGAATGTGAGAGTGTCAGTCCTCTTGTACTTAAGTCGGCATTGTGCTTTTTGTATTAAATTCGGATGCAAACTCTGTGTTTCTTCGTCATTAAGAAGGTCCAAGGTCTACAGTAAACATGAAGTGAAGCATCGGAACTAAAACTGGACTCACAGGAGGGGTTCAAAGCATAGAAAGTTAGAGTGTCACTCCTCTTGTACTTAAGTCGGCATTGTGCCTTTTGTATTAAATTCGGATGCAATTTCTGTGTTTCATCGTCAATAAGAAGGTCCAAGGGATACAGTAAACCAGAAGTGAATCATCGGAATCCAAAACAGGACTCACAGGAGTGGTTAAAATCGTAGAATGTGAGAGTGTCAGTCCTCTTGCACTTAAGACGGCATTGTGCCATTTGTTTTAAATTCTGATGCAATTTCTGTGTTTCGTCGTAATAAGAAGGTGCAAGGTATACAGTAAACCTGAAGTGAAGCATCGGAATCAAAAACTGGACTCACAGGAGAGGTTGAAATCATAGAAAGTGAGAGTGTCAATCCTCTTGTACTTAAGTAGACATTGTGCCATTTGTAAAAAATTCGGATGCAAACTCTGTGTTTCATCGTCAATAAGAAGGTCCAAGGTCTACAGTAAACATGAAGTGGAGCATCGGAACTAAAACTGGACTCACAGGAGAGGTTCAAAGCATAGAAAGTTAGAGTGTCAGTCCACTTGTACCTAAGTCGGCATTGTGCCTTTTGTATTAAATTCGGATGCAATATCTGTGTTTCGACGTCAATAAGAAGGTCCAAGGGATACAGTAAACCAGAAGTGAAGCATCGGAATCTAAGACTGGACTCACAGGAGATGCTCAAATCGTAGAAAGTGAGAGTGTTAGTCCTCTTTTACTTAAGTCGGCATTATGCATTTGTTTCGAATTCGGTTGCAATTTTTGTGTTTCATCCTCAATAAGAATGTGCAAGGTATACAGCAAACCTGAAGTGAAGCATCGGAATCTAAAACTGCACTCACAGGAGAGGTTCAAATCATAGAAAGTGAGATTGTAAGTCCTCTTGTTCTTAAGTCGCCTTTGTGCCATTTGTATTAAATTCGGATGCAATTTCTGTGTTTCATCGTCAATAAGAGCGTCCAAGGGATACAGTAAACCTCAAGAGATGCATCGTAATCTATAACTGGACTCACGGGAGAGGTTGAAATCATAGAAACTTAGAGTGTCACTCCACTTGTACTTAAGTCGGTATTGTGCTTTTTGTAATAAATTCGGAGGCACTTTCTGTGTTTCATCGTCAATAAGAAGGTCCAAGGGATACAGTAAACCTGAAGTGAAGCATCGGAATCTAAAACTGGACTCACAGGAGAGGTTCAAATCATAGAAATTTAGGGTGTCAGTCCCCTTGTGCTTAAGTCGGCATTGTGCCTTTTGTATTAAATTCGGATGCAATATCTGTGTTTCATCGTCAATAAGAAGGTCCAAGGGATACAGTAAACCAGAAGTGAAGCATCGGAATCCTAAACTGGACTCACAGGAGAGGTTAAAATCGTAGAAAGTGAGAGTGTCAGGCCTCTTGTACTTAAGTCGGCATTGTGCCTTTTGTATTAAATTCGGATGCAATTTCTGTGTTTCATTGTCAATAAGAAGGTCCAAGGGATACAGTAAACATGAAGTGAAGCATCGGAATCTATAACTGGACTCACGGGAGGGGTTCAAATCATAGAAACTTTGAGTGTCACTACTCTAGTACTTAAGTCGGTATTGTGCCTTTTGTATTAAATTCGGATGCAATTTCTGTGTTAAATCGTCAATAAGAAGGTCCAAGGAATACAGTAAACCTGAAGTGAAGCATCGGAATCTTAAACTGGACTCACAGGAGAGGTTCAAATCATAGAAAGTTAGAGTGTCAGTCCTCCTGTCCTTAAGTCGGCATTGTGCCTTTTGTATTAAATTCGGATGCAAACTCTGTGTTTCATCGTCAATAAGAAGCTCCAAGGTCTAAAGTAAACATGAAGTGAAGCATCGGAACTAAAACTGGAATCACAGGAGAGGTTCAAAGCATAGAAAGTTAGAGTGTCAGTCCTCTTGTACTTAAGTCAGCATTGTGCCTTTTGTATTAAATTCCGATGCAATTTCTGTGATTCATCGTCAATAAGAAGGTGCAAGGTATACAGTAAACCTGAAGTGAAGCATCGGAATCTAAGACTGGACTCACAGGAGAGGTTCAAATCATAGAAAGTGAGTGTGTCAGTCCTCTTGTACTTTAGTCGGCATTTTGCCTTTAAAATTTAATTCGGATGCAATTTCTGTGTTTCATCGTCAATAAGAAGGTGCAAGGTATACACTAAACCTGAAGTGAAGCATCGGAATCTAAAACTGGACTCACAGGAGAGGTTCAAATCATAGAAAGTGAGAGTGTCGGTCCTCTTGTA
This sequence comes from Schistocerca piceifrons, assembly GCF_021461385.2. Lineage (NCBI taxonomy): Eukaryota > Metazoa > Arthropoda > Insecta > Orthoptera > Acrididae > Schistocerca > Schistocerca piceifrons. The sequence continues at coordinate 839,243,048 of NC_060141.1, forward strand.
CTTAAGTCGGCATTGTGCCATTTGTATTGAATTCGGATGCAATACCTGTGTTTCATCGTCAATAAGAGGGTCCAAGGTCTACAGTAAACATGAAGTGAAGCATCGGAACTAAAACTGGACTCACAGGAGGGGTTCAAAGCATAGAAAGTTAGAGTGTCACTCCTCTTGTCCTTAAGTCGGCATTGTGCCATTTGTTTTAAATTCTGATGCAATTTCTGTGTTTCGTCGTAATAAGAAGGTGCAAGGTATACAGTAAACCTGAAGTGAAGCATCGGAATCAAAAACTGGACTCACAGGAGAGGTTGAAATCATAGAAAGTGAGAGTGTCAATCCTCTTGTACTTAAGTAGACATTGTGCCATTTGTAAAAAATTCGGATGCAAACTCTGTGTTTCATCGTCAATAAGAAGGTCCAAGGGATACAGTAAACCTGAAGTGAAGCATCGGAATCTAAAACTGCACTCACAGGAGAGGTTCAAATCATAGAAAGTGAGATTGTCAGTCCTCTTGTTCTTAAGTCGCCTTTGTGCCATTTGTATTAAATTCGGATGCAATTTCTGTGTTTCATCGTCAATAAGAGGGTCCAAGGGATACAGTAAACCTCAAGAGATGCATCGTAATCTATAACTGGACTCACGGGAGAGGTTGAAATCATAGAAACTTAGAGTGTCACTCTAATTCGGATGCAATTTTAGTGTTTCATCGTCAATAAGAAGGTCCAAGGGATACAGTAAACCTGAAGTGAAGCATCGGTATCTAAAACTTTACTCACAGGAGAGGTTCAAATCATAGAATGTGAGAGTGTCAGTCCTCTTGTACTTAAGTCGGCATTGTGCCTTTTGTATTAAATTCGGATGCAATTTCTGTGTTTCATCAACAATAAGAAGGTACAAGGTATACAGCAAACCCGAAGTGAAGCATCGGTATCAAAAACTATACTCACAGGAGAGGTTCAAATCATAGAATGTGAGAGTGTCAGTCCTCTTGTCCTTAAGTCCTCGTTGTGCCCTTTGTATTAAATTCGGTTGTAAACTCTGTGTTTCATCGTCAATAAGAAGGTCCAAGGTCTACAGTAAACATGAAGTGAAGCATTGGAACGAAAACTGGACTCACAGGAGAGGCCCAAAGCATAGAAAGTTAGAGTGGCAGTCCTCTTGTACTTAAGTCGGCATTGTGCCTTTTGTATTAAATTCGGATGCAATTTCTGTGTTTCATCAACAATAAGAAGGTGCAAGGTATACAGCAAACCCGAAGTGAAGCATCGGTATCAAAAACTTTACTCACAGGAGAGGTTCAAATCATAGAATGTGAGAGTGTCAGTCCTCTTGTAGTTAAGTCGGCATTGTGCCATTTGTATAAAATTCGGATGCAATATCAGTGTTTCATCGTCAATAAGAAGGTCCAAGGGATACGGTAAACCTGAATAGAAGCACTGGAATCTAAAACTGGACCCACAGGAGAGTTTCAAATCATAGAAAGTTAGAGTGTCAGTCCTCTTGTACTTTAGTCATCATTGTGCCTTTAGAATTTAATTCGGATGCAATTTCTGTGTTTCATCGTCAATAACAAGGTGCAAGGTATACAGTAAACCTGAAGAGAAGCATCGGAATCTAAAACTGGACTCACAGGAGAGGTTCAAATCATAGCAAGTGTGGGTGTCAGTCCTCTTGTACTTGTGTCGCCATTGTGCCTTTTGTATTAAATTAGGATGCAATTTCTGTGTTTCATCGTCAATAAGAAGGTCCAAGGGATACAGTAAACCTGAAGTGAAGCATCGGAATCTAAAACTGGCCTTACAGGAGATGTTCAAATCATAGATAGTTAGAGTGTCAGTCCTCTTGTCCTTAAGTCGGCATTGTGCCTTTTGTATTAAATTCGGATGCAATTTCTGTGTTTCTTCGTCAATAAGAAGGTCCAAGGGATACAGTAAACCAGAAGTGAAGCATCTGAATCTAAAACTGGTCTCACAGGAGAGGTTAAAACCGTAGAATGTGAGAGTGTCAGTCCTCTTGTACTTAAGTGGGCATTGTGCCTTTTGTATTAAATTCGGATGTAATTTCTGTGTTTCATCGTCAATAAGAAGGTGCAAGGAATACAGCAAACCTGAAGTGAAGCATCGGTATCTAAAACTTTACTCACAGGAGAGGTTCAAATCATAGAAAGTGAGTGTCAGTCTTCTTGTACTTAAGTCGGCATTGTGCCATTTGTATTAATTTCGGATGCAATATCTGTGTTTCATCGTCAATAAGAAGGTCCAAGGGATACAGTAAACCTGAATTGAAGCATCGGAATCTAAAACTGGACCCACAGGAGAGTTTCAAATCAAAGAAAGTTAGAGTGTCAGTCCTCTTGAACTTTAGTTGGCATTGTGCCTTTAGAATTTAATTCGGATGCAATTTCTGTGTTTCATCGTCAATAAGAAGGTGCAAGGTATACAGTAAACCTGAAGTGAAACATCGGAATCTAAAACTGGACTCACAGGAGAGGTTCAAATCATAGAATGTGAGAGTGTCAGTCCTCTTGTACTTAAGTCGGCATTGTGCTTTTTGTATTAAATTGGGATGCAAACTCTGTGTTTCTTCGTCATTAAGAAGGTCCAAGGTCTACAGTAAACATGAAGTGAAGCATCGGAACTAAAACTGGACTCACAGGAGGGGTTCAAAGCATAGAAAGTTAGAGTGTCACTCCTCTTGTACTTAAGTCGGCATTGTGCCTTTTGTATTAAATTCGGATGCAATTTCTGTGTTTCATCGTCAATAAGAAGGTCCAAGGGATACAGTAAACCAGAAGTGAATCATCGGAATCCAAAACAGGACTCACAGGAGTGGTTAAAATCGTAGAATGAGAGAGTGTCAGTCCTCTTGCACTTAAGACGGCATTGTGCCATTTGTTTTAAATTCTGATGCAATTTCTGTGTTTCGTCGTAATAAGAAGGTGCAAGGTATACAGTAAACCTGAAGTGAAGCATCGGAATCAAAAACTGGACTCACAGGAGAGGTTGAAATCATAGAAAGTGAGAGTGTCAATCCTCTTGTACTTAAGTAGACATTGTGCCATTTGTAAAAAATTCGGATGCAAACTCTGTGTTTCATCGTCAATAAGAAGGTCCAAGGTCTACAGTAAACATGAAGTGGAGCATCGGAACTAAAACTGGACTCACAGGAGAGGTTCAAAGCATAGAAAGTTAGAGTGTCAGTCCACTTGTACCTAAGTCGGCATTGTGCCTTTTGTATTAAATTCGGATGCAATATCTGTGTTTCGACGTCAATAAGAAGGTCCAAGGGATACAGTAAACCAGAAGTGAAGCATCGGAATCTAAGACTGGACTCACAGGAGATGCTCAAATCGTAGAAAGTGAGAGTGTTAGTCCTCTTTTACTTAAGTCGGCATTATGCATTTGTTTCGAATTCGGTTGCAATTTTTGTGTTTCATCCTCAATAAGAATGTGCAAGGTATACAGCAAACCTGAAGTGAAGCATCGGAATCTAAAACTGCACTCACAGGAGAGGTTCAAATCATAGAAAGTGAGATTGTCAGTCCTCTTGTTCTTAAGTCGCCTTTGTGCCATTTGTATTAAATTCGGATGCAATTTCTGTGTTTCATCGTCAATAAGAGGGTCCAAGGGATACAGTAAACCTCAAGAGATGCATCGTAATCTATAACTGGACTCACGGGAGAGGTTGAAATCATAGAAACTTAGAGTGTCACTCCACTTGTACTTAAGTCGGTATTGTGCTTTTTGTAATAAATTCGGAGGCACTTTCTGTGTTTCATCGTCAATAAGAAGGTCCAAGGGATACAGTAAACCTGAAGTGAAGCATCGGAATCTAAAACTGGACTCACAGGAGAGGTTCAAATCATAGAAATTTAGGGTGTCAGTCCCCTTGTGCTTAAGTCGGCATTGTGCCTTTTGTATTAAATTCGGATGCAATATCTGTGTTTCATCGTCAATAAGAAGGTCCAAGGGATACAGTAAACCAGAAGTGAAGCATCGGAATCCTAAACTGGACTCACAGGAGAGGTTAAAATCGTAGAAAGTGAGAGTGTCAGGCCTCTTGTACTTAAGTCGGCATTGTGCCTTTTGTATTAAATTCGGATGCAATTTCTGTGTTTCATTGTCAATAAGAAGGTCCAAGGGATACAGTAAACATGAAGTGAAGCATCGGAATCTATAACTGGACTCACGGGAGGGGTTCAAATCATAGAAACTTTGAGTGTCACTACTCTAGTACTTAAGTCGGTATTGTGCCTTTTGTATTAAATTCGGATGCAATTTCTGTGTTAAATCGTCAATAAGAAGGTCCAAGGAATACAGTAAACCTGAAGTGAAGCATCGGAATCTAAAACTGGACTCACAGGAGAGGTTCAAATCATAGAAAGTTAGAGTGTCAGTCCTCCTGTCCTTAAGTCGGCATTGTGCCTTTTGCATTAAATTCGGATGCAAACTCTGTGTTTCATCGTCAATAAGAAGCTCCAAGGTCTAAAGTAAACATGAAGTGAAGCATCGGAACTAAAACTGGAATCACAGGAGAGGTTCAAAGCATAGAAAGTTAGAGTGTCAGTCCTCTTGTACTTAAGTCAGCATTGTGCCTTTTGTATTAAATTCCGATGCAATTTCTGTGATTCATCGTCAGTAAGAAGGTGCAAGGTATACAGTAAACCTGAAGTGAAGCATCGGAATCTTAGACTGGACTCACAGGAGAGGTTCAAATCATAGAAAGTGAGTGTGTCAGTCCTCTTGTACTTTAGTCGGCATTTTGCCTTTAAAATTTAATTCGGATGCAATTTCTGTGTTTCATCGTCAATAAGAAGGTGCAAGGTATACACTAAACCTGAAGTGAAGCATCGGAATCTAAAACTGGACTCACAGGAGAGGTTCAAATCATAGAAAGTGAGAGTGTCGGTCCTCTTGTACTTAAGTCGGCATTGTGCCATTTGTATTGAATTCGGATGCAATATCTGTGTTTCATCGTCAATAAGAGGGTCCAAGGTCTACAGTAAACATGAAGTGAAGCATCGGAACTAAAACTGGACTCACAGGAGGGGTTCAAAGCATAGAAAGTTAGAGTGTCACTCCTCTTGTACTTAAGTCGGCATTGTGCCTTTTGTATTAAATTCGGATGCAATTTCTGTGTTTCATCGTCAATAAGAAGGTCCAAGGGATACAGTAAACCAGAAGTGAATCATCGGAATCCAAAACAGGACTCACAGGAGTGGTTAAAATCGTAGAATGTGAGAGTGTCAGTCGTCTTGCACTTAAGACGGCATTGTGCCATTTGTTTTAAATTCTGATGCAATTTCTGTGTTTCGTCGTAATAAGAAGGTGCAAGGTATACAGTAAACCTGAAGTGAAGCATCGGAATCAAAAACTGGACTCACAGGAGAGGTTGAAATCATAGAAAGTGAGAGTGTCAATCCTCTTGTACTTAAGTAGACATTGTGCCATTTGTAAAAAATTCGGATGCAAACTCTGTGTTTCATCGGCAATAAGAAGGTCCAAGGTCTACAGTAAACATGAAGTGGAGCATCGGAACTAAAACTGGACTCACAGGAGAGGTTCAAAGCATAGAAAGTTAGAGTGTCAGTCCTCTTGTACCTAAGTCGGCATTGGGCCTTTTGTATTAAATTCGGATGCAATATCTGTGTTTCGACGTCAATAAGAAGGTCCAAGGGATACAGTAAACCAGAAGTGAAGCATCGGAATCTAAGACTGGACTCACAGGAGATGCTCAAATCGTAGAAAGTGAGAGTGTTAGTCCTCTTTTACTTAAGTCGGCATTATGCATTTGTTTCGAATTCGGTTGCAATTTTTGTGTTTCATCCTCAATAAGAATGTGCAAGGTATACAGCAAACCTGAAGTGAAGCATCGGAATCTAAAACTGCACTCACAGGAGAGGTTCAAATCATAGAAAGTGAGATTGTCAGTCCTCTTGTTCTTAAGTCGCCTTTGTGCCATTTGTATTAAATTCGGATGCAATTTCTGTGTTTCATCGTCAATAAGAGGGTCCAAGGGATACAGTAAACCTCAAGAGATGCATCGTAATCTATAACTGGACTCACGGGAGAGGTTGAAATCATAGAAACTTAGAGTGTCACTCCACTTGTACTTAAGTCGGTATTGTGCTTTTTGTAATAAATTCGGAGGCACTTTCTGTGTTTCATCGTCAATAAGAAGGTCCAAGGGATACAGTAAACCTGAAGTGAAGCATCGGAATCTAAAACTGGACTCACAGGAGAGGTTCAAATCATAGAAATTTAGGGTGTCAGTCCCCTTGTGCTTAAGTCGGCATTGTGCCTTTTGTATTAAATTCGGATGCAATATCTGTGTTTCATCGTCAATAAGAAGGTCCAAGGGATACAGTAAACCAGAAGTGAAGCATCGGAATCCTAAACTGGACTCACAGGAGAGGTTAAAATCGTAGAAAGTGAGAGTGTCAGCCCTCTTGTACTTAAGTCGGCATTGTGCCATTTGTATTGAATTCGGATGCAATATCTGTGTTTCATCGTCAATAAGAGGGTCCAAGGGATGCAGTAAACCTGAATTGAAGAATCGGAATCTAAAACTGGACCCACAGGAGAGTTTCAAATCATAGGAAGTTAGAGTGTCAGTCCTCTTGTACTTTAGTCGGCATTGTGCCTTTAGAATTTAATTCGGATGCAATTTCTGTGTTTCATCGTCAATAAGAAGGTGCAAGGTATACACTAAACCTGAAGTGAAGCATCGGAATCTAAAACTGGACTCACAGGAGAGGTTCAAATCATAGAAAGTGTGAGTGTCAGTCCTCTTTTACTTAAGTCGGCATTGTGCCATTTGTATTGAATTCGGATGCAATATCTGTGTTTCATCGTCAATAAGGGGGTCCAAGGGATGCAGTAAACCTGAATTGAAGAATCGGAATCTAAAACTGGACCCACAGGAGAGTTTCAAATCATAGGAAGTTAGAGTGTCAGTCCTCTTGTACTTTAGTCGGCATTGTGCCTTTAGAATTTAATTCGGATGCAATTTCTGTGTTTCATCGTCAATAAGAAGGTGCAAGGTATACACTAAACCTGAAGTGAAGCATCGGAATCTAAAACTGGACTCACAGGAGAGGTTCACATCATAGAAAGTGAGAGTGTCGGTCCTCTTGTACTTAAGTCGGCATTGTGCCATTTGTATTGAATTCGGATGCAATATCTGTGTTTCATCGTCAATAAGGGGGTCCAAGGGATGCAGTAAATCTGAATTGAAGAATCGGAATCTAAAACTGGACCCACAGGAGAGTTTCAAATCATAGGAAGTTAGAGTGTCAGTCCTCTTGTACTTTAGTCGGCATTGTGCCTTTAGAATTTAATTCGGATGCAATTTCTGTGTTTCATCGTCAATAAGAAGGTGCAAGGTATACACTAAACCTGAAGTGAAGCATCGGAATCTAAAACTGGACTCACAGGAGAGGTTCACATCATAGAAAGTGAGAGTGTCGGTCCTCTTGTACTTAAGTCGGCATTGTGCCATTTGTATTGAATTCGGATGCAATATCTGTGTTTCATCGTCAATAAGGGGGTCCAAGGGATGCAGTAAACCTGAATTGAAGAATCGGAATCTAAAACTGGACCCACAGGAGAGTTTCAAATCATAGGAAGTTAGAGTGTCAGTCCTCTTGTACTTTAGTCGGCATTGTGCCTTTAGAATTTAATTCGGATGCAATTTCTGTGTTTCATCGTCAATAAGAAGGTGCAAGGTATACACTAAACCTGAAGTGAAGCATCGGAATCTAAAACTGGACTCACAGGAGAGGTTCACATCATAGAAAGTGAGAGTGTCGGTCCTCTTGTACTTAAGTCGGCATTGTGCCATTTGTATTGAATTCGGATGCAATATCTGTGTTTCATCGTCAATAAGGGGGTCCAAGGGATGCAGTAAACCTGAATTGAAGAATCGGAATCTAAAACTGGACCCACAGGAGAGTTTCAAATCATAGGAAGTTAGAGTGTCAGTCCTCTTGTACTTTAGTCGGCATTGTGCCTTTAGAATTTAATTCGGATGCAATTTCTGTGTTTCATCGTCAATAAGAAGGTGCAAGGTATACAGTAAACCTGAAGTGAAGCATCGGAATCTAAAACTGGACTCACAGGAGAGGTTCAAATCATAGAAAGTGTGAGTGTCAGTCCTCTTGTACTTGTTCGCCATTGTGCCTTTTGTATTAAATTGGGATGCAATATCTGTGTTTCATCGTCAATAAGGGGGTCCAAGGGATGCAGTAAACCTGAATTGAAGAATCGGAATCTAAAACTGGACCCACAGGAGAGTTTCAAATCATAGGAAGTTAGAGTGTCAGTCCTCTTGTACTTTAGTCGGCATTGTGCCTTTAGAATTTAATTCGGATGCAATTTCTGTGTTTCATCGTCAATAAGAAGGTCCAAGGGATACAGTAAACCAGAAGTGAAGCATCGGAATCCTAAACTGGACTCACAGGAGAGGTTCAAATCATAGAAAGTGTGAGTGTCAGTCCTCTTGTACTTGTTCGCCATTGTGCCATTTGTATTGAATTCGGATGCAATATCTGTGTTTCATCGTCAATAAGGGGGTCCAAGGGATGCAGTAAACCTGAATTGAAGAATCGGAATCTAAAACTGGACCCACAGGCGAGTTTCAAATCATAGGAAGTTAGAGTGTCAGTCCTCTTGTACTTTAGTCGGCATTGTGCCTTTAGAATTTAATTCGGATGCAATTTCTGTGTTTCATCGTCAATAAGAAGGTCCAAGGGATACAGTATACCAGAAGTGAAGCATCGGAATCCTAAACTGGACTCACAGGAGAGGTTCAAATCATAGAAAGTGAGAGTGTCGGTCCTCTTGTACTTAAGTCGGCATTGTGCCTTTAGAATTTAATTCGGATGCAATTTCTGTGTTTCATCGTCAATAAGAATGTGCAAGGTATACAGTAAACCTGAAGTGAAGCATCGGAATCTAAAACTGGACTCACAGGAGAGGTTCAAATCATAGAAAGTGTGAGTGTCAGTCCTCTTGTACTTGTTCGCCATTGTGCCATTTGTATTGAATTCGGATGCAATATCTGTGTTTCATCGTCAATAAGGGGGTCCAAGGGATGCAGTAAACCTGAATTGAAGAATCGGAATCTAAAACTGGACCCACAGGAGAGTTTCAAATCATAGGAAGTTAGAGTGTCAGTCCTCTTGTACTTTAGTCGGCATTGTGCCTTTAGAATTTAATTCGGATGCAATTTCTGTGTTTCATCGTCAATAAGAAGGTGCAAGGTATACAGTAAACCTGAAGTGAAGCATCGGAATCTAAAACTGGACTCACAGGAGAGGTTCAAATCATAGAAAGTGTGAGTGTCAGTCCTCTTGTACTTGTTCGCCATTGTGCCTTTTGTATTAAATTGGGATGCAATATCTGTGTTTCATCGTCAATAAGGGGGTCCAAGGGATGCAGTAAACCTGAATTGAAGAATCGGAATCTAAAACTGGACCCACAGGAGAGTTTCAAATCACAGAAAGTGAGAGTGTCGGTCCTCTTGTACTTAAGTCGGCATTGTGCCTTTAGAATTTAATTCGGATGCAATTTCTGTGTTTCATCGTCAATAAGAATGTGCAAGGTATACAGTAAACCTGAAGTGAAGCATCGGAATCTAAAACTGGACTCACAGGAGAGGTTCAAATCATAGAAAGTGTGAGTGTCAGTCCTCTTGTACTTGTTCGCCATTGTGCCATTTGTATTGAATTCGGATGCAATATCTGTGTTTCATCGTCAATAAGGGGGTCCAAGGGATGCAGTAAACCTGAATTGAAGAATCGGAATCTAAAACTGGACCCACAGGCGAGTTTCAAATCATAGGAAGTTAGAGTGTCAGTCCTCTTGTACTTTAGTCGGCATTGTGCCTTTAGAATTTAATTCGGATGCAATTTCTGTGTTTCATCGTCAATAAGAAGGTCCAAGGGATACAGTAAACCAGAAGTGAAGCATCGGAATCCTAAACTGGACTCACAGGAGAGGTTCAAATCATAGAAAGTGAGAGTGTCGGTCCTCTTGTACTTAAGTCGGCATTGTGCCATTTGTATTGAATTCGGATGCAATATCTGTGTTTCATCGTCAATAAGGGGGTCCAAGGGATGCAGTAAACCTGAATTGAAGAATCGGAATCTAAAACTGGACCCACAGGCGAGTTTCAAATCATAGGAAGTTAGAGTGTCAGTCCTCTTGTACTTTAGTCGGCATTGTGCCTTTAGAATTTAATTCGGATGCAATTTCTGTGTTTCATCGTCAATAAGAAGGTCCAAGGGATACAGTAAACCAGAAGTGAAGCATCGGAATCCTAAACTGGACTCACAGGAGAGGTTCAAATCATAGAAAGTGTGAGTGTCAGTCCTCTTGTACTTGTTCGCCATTGTGCCATTTGTATTGAATTCGGATGCAATATCTGTGTTTCATCGTCAATAAGGGGGTCCAAGGGATGCAGTAAACCTGAATTGAAGAATCGGAATCTAAAACTGGACCCACAGGCGAGTTTCAAATCATAGGAAGTTAGAGTGTCAGTCCTCTTGTACTTTAGTCGGCATTGTGCCTTTAGAATTTAATTCGGATGCAATTTCTGTGTTTCATCGTCAATAAGAAGGTCCAAGGGATACAGTAAACCAGAAGTGAAGCATCGGAATCCTAAACTGGACTCACAGGAGAGGTTCAAATCATAGAAAGTGAGAGTGTCGGTCCTCTTGTACTTAAGTCGGCATTGTGCCTTTAGAATTTAATTCGGATGCAATTTCTGTGTTTCATCGTCAATAAGAATGTGCAAGGTATACAGTAAACCTGAAGTGAAGCATCGGAATCTAAAACTGGACTCACAGGAGAGGTTCAAATCATAGAAAGTGTGAGTGTCAGTCCTCTTGTACTTGTTCGCCATTGTGCCATTTGTATTGAATTCGGATGCAATATCTGTGTTTCATCGTCAATAAGGGGGTCCAAGGGATGCAGTAAACCTGAATTGAAGAATCGGAATCTAAAACTGGACCCACAGGAGAGTTTCAAATCATAGGAAGTTAGAGTGTCAGTCCTCTTGTACTTTAGTCGGCATTGTGCCTTTAGAATTTAATTCGGATGCAATTTCTGTGTTTCATCGTCAATAAGAAGGTGCAAGGTATACAGTAAACCTGAAGTGAAGCATCGGAATCTAAAACTGGACTCACAGGAGAGGTTCAAATCATAGAAAGTGTGAGTGTCAGTCCTCTTGTACTTGTTCGCCATTGTGCCTTTTGTATTAAATTGGGATGCAATATCTGTGTTTCATCGTCAATAAGGGGGTCCAAGGGATGCAGTAAACCTGAATTGAAGAATCGGAATCTAAAACTGGACCCACAGGAGAGTTTCAAATCACAGAAAGTGAGAGTGTCGGTCCTCTTGTACTTAAGTCGGCATTGTGCCTTTAGAATTTAATTCGGATGCAATTTCTGTGTTTCATCGTCAATAAGAATGTGCAAGGTATACAGTAAACCTGAAGTGAAGCATCGGAATCTAAAACTGGACTCACAGGAGAGGTTCAAATCATAGAAAGTGTGAGTGTCAGTCCTCTTGTACTTGTTCGCCATTGTGCCATTTGTATTGAATTCGGATGCAATATCTGTGTTTCATCGTCAATAAGGGGGTCCAAGGGATGCAGTAAACCTGAATTGAAGAATCGGAATCTAAAACTGGACCCACAGGCGAGTTTCAAATCATAGGAAGTTAGAGTGTCAGTCCTCTTGTACTTTAGTCGGCATTGTGCCTTTAGAATTTAATTCGGATGCAATTTCTGTGTTTCATCGTCAATAAGAAGGTCCAAGGGATACAGTAAACCAGAAGTGAAGCATCGGAATCCTAAACTGGACTCACAGGAGAGGTTCAAATCATAGAAAGTGAGAGTGTCGGTCCTCTTGTACTTAAGTCGGCATTGTGCCATTTGTATTGAATTCGGATGCAATATCTGTGTTTCATCGTCAATAAGGGGGTCCAAGGGATGCAGTAAACCTGAATTGAAGAATCGGAATCTAAAACTGGACCCACAGGAGAGTTTCAAATCATAGGAAGTTAGAGTGTCAGTCCTCTTGTACTTTAGTCGGCATTGTGCCTTTAGAATTTAATTCGGATGCAATTTCTGTGTTTCATCGTCAATAAGAAGGTCCAAGGGATACAGTAAACCAGAAGTGAAGCATCGGAATCCTAAACTGGACTCACAGGAGAGGTTCAAATCATAGAAAGTGAGAGTGTCGGTCCTCTTGTACTTAAGTCGGCATTGTGCCATTTGTATTGAATTCGGATGCAATATCTGTGTTTCATCGTCAATATGGGGGTCCAAGGGATGCAGTAAACCTGAATTGAAGAATCGGAATCTAAAACTGGACCCACAGGAGAGTTTCAAATCATAGGAAGTTAGAGTGTCAGTCCTCTTGTACTTTAGTCGGCATTGTGCCTTTAGAATTTAATTCGGATGCAATTTCTGTGTTTCATCGTCAATAAGAAGGTGCAAGGTATACACTAAACCTGAAGTGAAGCATCGGAATCTAAAACTGGACTCACAGGAGAGGTTCACATCATAGAAAGTGAGAGTGTCGGTCCTCTTGTACTTAAGTCGGCATTGTGCCATTTGTATTGAATTCGGATGCAATATCTGTGTTTCATCGTCAATAAGGGGGTCCAAGGGATGCAGTAAACCTGAATTGAAGAATCGGAATCTAAAACTGGACCCACAGGAGAGTTTCAAATCATAGGAAGTTAGAGTGTCAGTCCTCTTGTACTTTAGTCGGCATTGTGCCTTTAGAATTTAATTCGGATGCAATTTCTGTGTTTCATCGTCAATAAGAAGGTGCAAGGTATACACTAAACCTGAAGTGAAGCATCGGAATCTAAAACTGGACTCACAGGAGAGGTTCACATCATAGAAAGTGAGAGTGTCGGTCCTCTTGTACTTAAGTCGGCATTGTGCCATTTGTATTGAATTCGGATGCAATATCTGTGTTTCATCGTCAATAAGGGGGTCCAAGGGATGCAGTAAACCTGAATTGAAGAATCGGAATCTAAAACTGGACCCACAGGAGAGTTTCAAATCATAGGAAGTTAGAGTGTCAGTCCTCTTGTACTTTAGTCGGCATTGTGCCTTTAGAATTTAATTCGGATGCAATTTCTGTGTTTCATCGTCAATAAGAAGGTCCAAGGGATACAGTAAACCAGAAGTGAAGCATCGGAATCCTAAACTGGACTCACAGGAGAGGTTCTAATCATAGAAAGTGAGAGTGTCGGTCCTCTTGTACTTAAGTCGGCATTGTGCCATTTGTATTGAATTCGGATGCAATATCTGTGTTTCATCGTCAATAAGGGGGTCCAAGGGATGCAGAAAAACCTGAATTGAAGAATCGGAATCTAAAACTGGACCCACAGGAGAGTTTCAAATCATAGGAAGTTAGAGTGTCGGTCCTCTTGTACTTAAGTCGGCATTGTGCCATTTGTATTGAATTCGGATGCAATATCTGTGTTTCATCGTCAATAAGGGGGTCCAAGGGATGCAGTAAACCTGAATTGAAGAATCGGAATCTAAAACTGGACCCACAGGAGAGTTTCAAATCATAGGAAGTTAGAGTGTCAGTCCACTTGTACTTTAGTCGGCATTGTGCCTTTAGAATTTAATTCGGATGCAATTTCTGTGTTTCATCGTCAATAAGAAGGTCCAAGGGATACAGTAAACCAGAAGTGAAGCATCGGAATCCTAAACTGGACTCACAGGAGAGGTTCAAATCATAGAAAGTGAGAGTGTCGGTCCTCTTGTACTTAAGTCGGCATTGTGCCGTTTGTATTGAATTCGGATGCAATATCTGTGTTTCATCGTCAATAAGGGGGTCCAAGGGATGCAGTAAACCTGAATTGAAGAATCGGAATCTAAAACTGGACCCACAGGAGAGTTTCAAATCATAGGAAGTTAGAGTGTCAGTCCTCTTGTACTTTAGTCGGCATTGTGCCTTTAGAATTTAATTCGGATGCAATTTCTGTGTTTCATCGTCAATAAGAAGGTCCAAGGGATACAGTAAACCAGAAGTGAAGCATCGGAATCCTAAACTGGACTCACAGGAGAGGTTCAAATCATAGAAAGTGAGAGTGTCGGTCCTCTTGTACTTAAGTCGGCATTGTGCCATTTGTATTGAATTCGGATGCAATATCTGTGTTTCATCGTCAATAAGGGGGTCCAAGGGATGCAGTAAACCTGAATTGAAGAATCGGAATCTAAAACTGGACCCACAGGAGAGTTTCAAATCATAGGAAGTTAGAGTGTCAGTCCTCTTGTACTTTAGTCGGCATTGTGCCTTTAGAATTTAATTCGGATGCAATTTCTGTGTTTCATCGTCAATAAGAAGGTCCAAGGGATACAGTAAACCAGAAGTGAAGCATCGGAATCCTAAACTGGACTCACAGGAGAGGTTCAAATCATAGAAAGTGAGAGTGTCGGTCCTCTTGTACTTAAGTCGGCATTGTGCCATTTGTATTGAATTCGGATGCAATATCTGTGTTTCATCGTCAATAAGGGGGTCCAAGGGATGCAGTAAACCTGAATTGAAGAATCGGAATCTAAAACTGGACCCACAGGAGAGTTTCAAATCATAGGAAGTTAGAGTGTCAGTCCTCTTGTACTTTAGTCGGCATTGTGCCTTTAGAATTTAATTCGGATGCAATTTCTGTGTTTCATCGTCAATAAGAAGGTCCAAGGGATACAGTAAACCAGAAGTGAAGCATCGGAATCCTAAACTGGACTCACAGGAGAGGTTCAAATCATAGAAAGTGAGAGTGTCGGTCCTCTTGTACTTAAGTCGGCATTGTGCCATTTGTATTGAATTCGGATGCAATATCTGTGTTTCATCGTCAATAAGGGGGTCCAAGGGATGCAGTAAACCTGAATTGAAGAATCGGAATCTAAAACTGGACTCACAGGAGAGTTTCAAATCATAGGAAGTTAGAGTGTCGGTCCTCTTGTACTTTAGTCGGCATTGTGCCTTTAGAATTTAATTCGGATGCAATTTCTGTGTTTCATCGTCAATAAGAAGGTCCAAGGTATACACTAAACCAGAAGTGAAGCATCGGAATCCTAAACTGGACTCACAGGAGAGGTTCAAATCATAGAAAGTGAGAGTGTCGGTCCTCTTGTACTTAAGTCGGCATTGTGCCATTTGTATTGAATTCGGATGCAATATCTGTGTTTCATCGTCAATAAGGGGGTCCAAGGGATGCAGTAAACCTGAATTGAAGAATCGGAATCTAAAACTGGACCCACAGGAGAGTTTCAAATCATAGGAAGTTAGAGTGTCGGTCCTCTTGTACTTAAGTCGGCATTGTGCCATTTGTATTGAATTCGGATGCAATATCTGTGTTTCATGGTCAATAAGGGGGTCCAAGGGATGCAGTAAACCTGAATTGAAGAATCGGAATCTAAAACTGGACCCACAGGAGAGTTTCAAATCATAGGAAGTTAGAGTGTCAGTCCTCTTGTACTTTAGTCGGCATTGTGCCTTTAGAATTTAATTCGGATGCAATTTCTGTGTTTCATCGTCAATAAGAAGGTCCAAGGGATACAGTAAACCAGAAGTGAAGCATCGGAATCCTAAACTGGACTCACAGGAGAGGTTCAAATCATAGAAAGTGAGAGTGTCGGTCCTCTTGTACTTAAGTCGGCATTGTGCCATTTGTATTGAATTCGGATGCAATATCTGTGTTTCATCGTCAATAAGGGGGTCCAAGGGATGCAGTAAACCTGAATTGAAGAATCGGAATCTAAAACTGGACCCACAGGAGAGTTTCAAATCATAGGAAGTTAGAGTGTCAGTCCTCTTGTACTTTAGTCGGCATTGTGCCTTTAGAATTTAATTCGGATGCAATTTCTGTGTTTCATCGTCAATAAGAAGGACCAAGGGATACAGTAAACCAGAAGTGAAGCATCGGAATCCTAAACTGGACTCACAGGAGAGGTTCAAATCATAGAAAGTGAGAGTGTCGGTCCTCTTGTACTTAAGTCGGCATTGTGCCATTTGTATTGAATTCGGATGCAATATCTGTGTTTCATCGTCAATAAGGGGGTCCAAGGGATGCAGTAAACCTGAATTGAAGAATCGGAATCTAAAACTGGACCCACAGGAGAGTTTCAAATCATAGGAAGTTAGAGTGTCAGTCCTCTTGTACTTTAGTCGGCATTGTGCCTTTAGAATTTAATTCGGATGCAATTTCTGTGTTTCATCGTCAATAAGAAGGTCCAAGGGATACAGTAAACCAGAAGTGAAGCATCGGAATCCTAAACTGGACTCACAGGAGAGGTTCAAATCATAGAAAGTGAGAGTGTCGGTCCTCTTGTACTTAAGTCGGCATTGTGCCATTTGTATTGAATTCGGATGCAATATCTGTGTTTCATCGTCAATAAGGGGGTCCAAGGGATGCAGTAAACCTGAATTGAAGAATCGGAATCTAAAACTGGACCCACAGGAGAGGTTCAAATCATAGGAAGTTAGAGTGTCAGTCCTCTTGTACTTTAGTCGGCATTGTGCCTTTAGAATTTAATTCGGATGCAATTTCTGTGTTTCATCGTCAATAAGAAGGTCCAAGGGATACAGTAAACCAGAAGTGAAGCATCGGAATCCTAAACTGGACTCACAGGAGAGGTTCAAATCATAGAAAGTGAGAGTGTCGGTCCTCTTGTACTTAAGTCGGCATTGTGCCATTTGTATTGAATTCGGATGCAATATCTGTGTTTCATCGTCAATAAGGGGGTCCAAGGGATGCAGTAAACCTGAATTGAAGAATCGGAATCTAAAACTGGACTCACAGGAGAGTTTCAAATCATAGGAAGTTAGAGTGTCGGTCCTCTTGTACTTTAGTCGGCATTGTGCCTTTAGAATTTAATTCGGATGCAATTTCTGTGTTTCATCGTCAATAAGAAGGTCCAAGGTATACACTAAACCAGAAGTGAAGCATCGGAATCCTAAACTGGACTCACAGGAGAGGTTCAAATCATAGAAAGTGAGAGTGTCGGTCCTCTTGTACTTAAGTCGGCATTGTGCCATTTGTATTGAATTCGGATGCAATATCTGTGTTTCATCGTCAATAAGGGGGTCCAAGGGATGCAGTAAACCTGAATTGAAGAATCGGAATCTAAAACTGGACCCACAGGAGAGTTTCAAATCATAGGAAGTTAGAGTGTCGGTCCTCTTGTACTTAAGTCGGCATTGTGCCATTTGTATTGAATTCGGATGCAATATCTGTGTTTCATCGTCAATAAGGGGGTCCAAGGGATGCAGTAAACCTGAATTGAAGAATCGGAATCTAAAACTGGACCCACAGGAGAGTTTCAAATCATAGGAAGTTAGAGTGTCAGTCCTCTTGTACTTTAGTCGGCATTGTGCCTTTAGAATTTAATTCGGATGCAATTTCTGTGTTTCATCGTCAATAAGAAGGTCCAAGGGATACAGTAAACCAGAAGTGAAGCATCGGAATCCTAAACTGGACTCACAGGAGAGGTTCAAATCATAGAAAGTGAGAGTGTCGGTCCTCTTGTACTTAAGTCGGCATTGTGCCATTTGTATTGAATTCGGATGCAATATCTGTGTTTCATCGTCAATAAGGGGGTCCAAGGGATGCAGTAAACCTGAATTGAAGAATCGGAATCTAAAACTGGACCCACAGGAGAGTTTCAAATCATAGGAAGTTAGAGTGTCAGTCCTCTTGTACTTTAGTCGGCATTGTGCCTTTAGAATTTAATTCGGATGCAATTTCTGTGTTTCATCGTCAATAAGAAGGTCCAAGGGATACAGTAAACCAGAAGTGAAGCATCGGAATCCTAAACTGGACTCACAGGAGAGGTTCAAATCATAGAAAGTGAGAGTGTCGGTCCTCTTGTACTTAAGTCGGCATTGTGCCATTTGTATTGAATTCGGATGCAATATCTGTGTTTCATCGTCAATAAGGGGGTCCAAGGGATGCAGTAAACCTGAATTGAAGAATCGGAATCTAAAACTGGACCCACAGGAGAGTTTCAAATCATAGGAAGTTAGAGTGTCAGTCCTCTTGTACTTTAGTCGGCATTGTGCCTTTAGAATTTAATTCGGATGCAATTTCTGTGTTTCATCGTCAATAAGAAGGTGCAAGGTATACACTAAACCAGAAGTGAAGCATCGGAATCCTAAACTGGACTCACAGGAGAGGTTCAAATCATAGAAAGTGAGAGTGTCGGTCCTCTTGTACTTAAGTCGGCATTGTGCCATTTGTATTGAATTCGGATGCAATATCTGTGTTTCATCGTCAATAAGGGGGTCCAAGGGATGCAGTAAACCTGAATTGAAGAATCGGAATCTAAAACTGGACCCACAGGAGAGTTTCAAATCATAGGAAGTTAGAGTGTCAGTCCTCTTGTACTTTAGTCGGCATTGTGCCTTTAGAATTTAATTCGGATGCAATTTCTGTGTTTCATCGTCAATAAGAAGGTGCAAGGTATACACTAAACCAGAAGTGAAGCATCGGAATCCTAAACTGGACTCACAGGAGAGGTTCAAATCATAGAAAGTGAGAGTGTCGGTCCTCTTGTACTTAAGTCGGCATTGTGCCATTTGAATTGAATTCGGATGCAATATCTGTGTTTCATCGTCAATAAGGGGGTCCAAGGGATGCAGTAAACCTGAATTGAAGAATCGGAATCTAAAACTGGACCCACAGGAGAGTTTCAAATCATAGGAAGTTAGAGTGTCAGTCCTCTTGTACTTTAGTCGGCATTGTGCCTTTAGAATTTAATTCGGATGCAATTTCTGTGTTTCATCGTCAATAAGAAGGTGCAAGGTATACACTAAACCAGAAGTGAAGCATCGGAATCCTAAACTGGACTCACAGGAGAGGTTCAAATCATAGAAAGTGAGAGTGTCGGTCCTCTTGTACTTAAGTCGGCATTGTGCCATTTGTATTGAATTCGGATGCAATATCTGTGTTTCATCGTCAATAAGGGGGTCCAAGGGATGCAGTAAACCTGAATTGAAGAATCGGAATCTAAAACTGGACCCACAGGAGAGTTTCAAATCATAGGAAGTTAGAGTGTCAGTCCTCTTGTACTTTAGTCGGCATTGTGCCTTTAGAATTTAATTCGGATGCAATTTCTGTGTTTCATCGTCAATAAGAAGGTGCAAGGTATACACTAAACCAGAAGTGAAGCATCGGAATCCTAAACTGGACTCACAGGAGAGGTTCAAATCATAGAAAGTGAGAGTGTCGGTCCTCTTGTACTTAAGTCGGCATTGTGCCATTTGTATTGAATTCGGATGCAATATCTGTGTTTCATCGTCAATAAGGGGGTCCAAGGGATGCAGTAAACCTGAATTGAAGAATCGGAATCTAAAACTGGACCCACAGGAGAGTTTCAAATCATAGGAAGTTAGAGTGTCAGTCCTCTTGTACTTTAGTCGGCATTGTGCCTTTAGAATTTAATTCGGATGCAATTTCTGTGTTTCATCGTCAATAAGAAGGTGCAAGGTATACAGTAAACCTGAAGTGAAGCATCGGAATCTAAAACTGGACTCACAGGAGAGGTTCAAATCATAGAAAGTGTGAGTGTCAGTCCTCTTGTACTTGTTCGCCATTGTGCCTTTTGTATTAAATTGGGATGCAATATCTGTGTTTCATCGTCAATAAGGGGGTCCAAGGGATGCAGTAAACCTGAATTGAAGAATCGGAATCTAAAACTGGACCCACAGGAGAGTTTCAAATCATAGGAAGTTAGAGTGTCAGTCCTCTTGTACTTTAGTCGGCATTGTGCCTTTAGAATTTAATTCGGATGCAATTTCTGTGTTTCATCGTCAATAAGAAGGTCCAAGGGATACAGTAAACCAGAAGTGAAGCATCGGAATCCTAAACTGGACTCACAGGAGAGGTTCAAATCATAGAAAGTGAGAGTGTCGGTCCTCTTGTACTTAAGTCGGCATTGTGCCATTTGTATTGAATTCGGATGCAATATCTGTGTTTCATCGTCAATAAGGGGGTCCAAGGGATGCAGTAAACCTGAATTGAAGAATCGGAATCTAAAACTGGACCCACAGGAGAGTTTCAAATCATAGGAAGTTAGAGTGTCAGTCCTCTTGTACTTTAGTCGGCATTGTGCCTTTAGAATTTAATTCGGATGCAATTTCTGTGTTTCATCGTCAATAAGAAGGTCCAAGGGATACAGTAAACCAGAAGTGAAGCATCGGAATCCTAAACTGGACTCACAGGAGAGGTTCAAATCATAGAAAGTGAGAGTGTCGGTCCTCTTGTACTTAAGTCGGCATTGTGCCATTTGTATTGAATTCGGATGCAATATCTGTGTTTCATCGTCAATAAGGGGGTCCAAGGGATGCAGTAAACCTGAATTGAAGAATCGGAATCTAAAACTGGACCCACAGGAGAGTTTCAAATCTTAGGAAGTTAGAGTGTCAGTCCTCTTGTACTTTAGTCGGCATTGTGCCTTTAGAATTTAATTCGGATGCAATTTCTGTGTTTCATCGTCAATAAGAAGGTCCAAGGGATACAGTAAACCAGAAGTGAAGCATCGGAATCCTAAACTGGACTCACAGGAGAGGTTCAAATCATAGAAAGTGAGAGTGTCGGTCCTCTTGTACTTAAGTCGGCATTGTGCCATTTGTATTGAATTCGGATGCAATATCTGTGTTTCATCGTCAATAAGGGGGTCCAAGGGATGCAGTAAACCTGAATTGAAGAATCGGAATCTAAAACTGGACCCACAGGAGAGTTTCAAATCATAGGAAGTTAGAGTGTCAGTCCTCTTGTACTTTAGTCGGCATTGTGCCTTTAGAATTTAATTCGGATGCAATTTCTGTGTTTCATCGTCAATAAGAAGGTCCAAGGGATACAGTAAACCAGAAGTGAAGCATCGGAATCCTAAACTGGACTCACAGGAGAGGTTCAAATCATAGAAAGTGAGAGTGTCGGTCCTCTTGTACTTAAGTCGGCATTGTGCCATTTGTATTGAATTCGGATGCAATATCTGTGTTTCATCGTCAATAAGGGGGTCCAAGGGATGCAGTAAACCTGAATTGAAGAATCGGAATCTAAAACTGGACCCACAGGAGAGTTTCAAATCATAGGAAGTTAGAGTGTCAGTCCTCTTGTACTTTAGTCGGCATTGTGCCTTTAGAATTTAATTCGGATGCAATTTCTGTGTTTCATCGTCAATAAGAAGGTCCAAGGGATACAGTAAACCAGAAGTGAAGCATCGGAATCCTAAACTGGACTCACAGGAGAGGTTCAAATCATAGAAAGTGAGAGTGTCGGTCCTCTTGTACTTAAGTCGGCATTGTGCCATTTGTATTGAATTCGGATGCAATATCTGTGTTTCATCGTCAATAAGGGGGTCCAAGGGATGCAGTAAACCTGAATTGAAGAATCTGAATCTAAAACTGGACCCACAGGAGAGTTTCAAATCATAGGAAGTTAGAGTGTCAGTCCTCTTGTACTTTAGTCGGCATTGTGCCTTTAGAATTTAATTCGGATGCAATTTCTGTGTTTCATCGTCAATAAGAAGGTGCAAGGTATACAGTAAACCTGAAGTGAAGCATCGGAATCTAAAACTGGACTCACAGGAGAGGTTCAAATCATAGAAAGTGTGAGTGTCAGTCCTCTTGTACTTGTTCGCCATTGTGCCTTTTGTATTAAATTGGGATGCAATATCTGTGTTTCATCGTCAATAAGAGGGTCCAAGGGATGCAGTAAACCAGAATTGAAGAATCGGAATCTAAAACTGGACCCACAGGAGAGTTTCAAATCATAGGAAGTTAGAGTGTCAGTCCTCTTGTACTTTAGTCGGCATTTTGCCTTTAAAATTTAATTCGGATGCAATTTCTGTGTTTCATCGTCAATAAGAAGGTGCAAGGTATACAGTAAACCTGAAGTGAAGCATCGGAATCTAAAACTGGACTCACAGGAGAGGTTCAAATCATAGAAAGTGTGAGTGTCAGTCCTCTTGTACTTGTTCGCCATTGTGCCTTTTGTATTAAAATGGGATGCAATTTCTGTGTTTCATCGTCAATAAGAAGGTCCAATGGATACAGTAAACCTGAAGTGAAGCATCAGAATCTAAAACTGGACTCACAGGAGATGTTCAAATCATAGATAGTTAGAGTGTCAGTCCTCTTGTCCTTATGTCGGCATTGTGCCTTTAGAATTTAATTCGGATGCAATTTCTGTGTTTCATCGTCAATAAGAAGGTGCAAGGTATACAGTAAACCTGAAGTGAAGCATCGGAATCTAAAACTGGACTCACAGGAGAGGTTCAAATCATAGAAAGTGAGAGTGTCGGTCCTCTTGTACTTAAGTCGGCATTGTGCCATTTGTATTGAATTCGGATGCAATATCTGTGTTTCATCGTCAATAAGGGGGTCCAAGGGATGCAGTAAACCTGAATTGAAGAATCGGAATCTAAAACTGGACCCACAGGAGAGTTTCAAATCATAGGAAGTTAGAGTGTCAGTCCTCTTGTACTTTAGTCGGCATTGTGCCTTTAGAATTCAATTCGGATGCAATTTCTGTGTTTCATCGTCAATAAGAAGGTCCAAGGTATACAGTAAACCTGAAGTGAAGCATCGGAATCTAAAACTGGACTCACAGGAGAGGTTCAAATCATAGAAATTTAGGGTGTCAGTCCCCTTGTGCTTAAGTCGGCATTGTGCCTTTTGTATTAAATTCGGATGCAATATCTGTGTTTCATCGTCAATAAGAAGGTCCAAGGGATACAGTAAACCAGAAGTGAAGCATCGGAATTCTAAACTGGACTCACAGGAGAGGTTAAAATCGTAGAAAGTGAGAGTGTCAGCCCTCTTGTACTTAAGTCGGCATTGTGCCATTTGTATTGAATTCGGATGCAATATCTGTGTTTCATCGTCAATAAGAGGGTCCAAGGGATGCAGTAAACCTGAATTGAAGAATCGGAATCTAAAACTGGACCCACAGGAGAGTTTCAAATCATAGGAAGTTAGAGTGTCAGTCCTCTTGTACTTTAGTCGGCATTGTGCCTTTAGAATTTAATTCGGATGCAATTTCTGTGTTTCATCGTCAATAAGAAGGTGCAAGGTATACACTAAACCTGAAGTGAAGCATCGGAATCCTAAACTGGACTCACAGGAGAGGTTCAAATCATAGAAAGTGAGAGTGTCGGTCCTCTTGTACTTAAGTCGGCATTGTGCCATTTGTATTGAATTCGGATGCAATATCTGTGTTTCATCGTCAATAAGGGGGTCCAAGGGATGCAGTAAACCTGAATTGAAGAATCGGAATCTAAAACTGGACCCACAGGAGAGTTTCAAATCATAGGAAGTTAGAGTGTCAGTCCTCTTGTACTTTAGTCGGCATTGTGCCTTTAGAATTTAATTCGGATGCAATTTCTGTGTTTCATCGTCAATACGAAGGTGCAAGGTATACAGTAAACCTGAAGTGAAGCATCGGAATCTAAAACTGGACTCACAGGAGAGGTTCAAATCATAGAAAGTGTGAGTGTCAGTCCTCTTGTACTTGTTCGCCATTGTGCCTTTTGTATTAAATTGGGATGCAATATCTGTGTTTCATCGTCAATAAGAGGGTCCAAGGGATGCAGTAAACCAGAATTGAAGAATCGGAATCTAAAACTGGACCCACAGGAGAGTTTCAAATCATAGGAAGTTAGAGTGTCAGTCCTCTTGTACTTTAGTCGGCATTTTGCCTTTAAAATTTAATTCGGATGCAATTTCTGTGTTTCATCGTCAATAAGAAGGTGCAAGGTATACAGTAAACCTGAAGTGAAGCATCGGAATCTAAAACTGGACTCACAGGAGAGGTTCAAATCATAGAAAGTGTGAGTGTCAGTCCTCTTGTACTTGTTCGCCATTGTGCCTTTTGTATTAAATTGGGATGCAATTTCTGTGTTTCATCGTCAATAAGAAGGTCCAATGGATACAGTAAACCTGAAGTGAAGCATCAGAATCTAAAACTGGACTCACAGGAGATGTTCAAATCATAGATAGTTAGAGTGTCAGTCCTCTTGTCCTTATGTCGGCATTGTGCCTTTAGAATTTAATTCGGATGCAATTTCTGTGTTTCATCGTCAATAAGAAGGTGCAAGGTATACAGTAAACCTGAAGTGAAGCATCGGAATCTAAAACTGGACTCACAGGAGAGGTTCAAATCATAGAAAGTGAGAGTGTCGGTCCTCTTGTACTTAAGTCGGCATTGTGCCATTTGTATTGAATTCGGATGCAATATCTGTGTTTCATCGTCAATAAGAAGGTGCAAGGTATACACTAAACCTGAAGTGAAGCATCGGAATCCTAAACTGGACTCACAGGAGAGGTTCAAATCATAGAAAGTGAGAGTGTCGGTCCTCTTGTACTTAAGTCGGCATTGTGCCATTTGTATTGAATTCGGATGCAATATCTGTGTTTCATCGTCAATAAGGGGGTCCAAGGGATGCAGTAAACCTGAATTGAAGAATCGGAATCTAAAACTGGACCCACAGGAGAGTTTCAAATCATAGGAAGTTAGAGTGTCAGTCCTCTTGTACTTTAGTCGGCATTGTGCCTTTAGAATTTAATTCGGATGCAATTTCTGTGTTTCATCGTCAATACGAAGGTGCAAGGTATACAGTAAACCTGAAGTGAAGCATCGGAATCTAAAACTGGACTCACAGGAGAGGTTCAAATCATAGAAAGTGTGAGTGTCAGTCCTCTTGTACTTGTTCGCCATTGTGCCTTTTGTATTAAATTGGGATGCAATATCTGTGTTTCATCGTCAATAAGAGGGTCCAAGGGATGCAGTAAACCAGAATTGAAGAATCGGAATCTAAAACTGGACCCACAGGAGAGTTTCAAATCATAGGAAGTTAGAGTGTCAGTCCTCTTGTACTTTAGTCGGCATTTTGCCTTTAAAATTTAATTCGGATGCAATTTCTGTGTTTCATCGTCAATAAGAAGGTGCAAGGTATACAGTAAACCTGAAGTGAAGCATCGGAATCTAAAACTGGACTCACAGGAGAGGTTCAAATCATAGAAAGTGTGAGTGTCAGTCCTCTTGTACTTGTTCGCCATTGTGCCTTTTGTATTAAATTGGGATGCAATTTCTGTGTTTCATCGTCAATAAGAAGGTCCAATGGATACAGTAAACCTGAAGTGAAGCATCAGAATCTAAAACTGGACTCACAGGAGATGTTCAAATCATAGATAGTTAGAGTGTCAGTCCTCTTGTCCTTATGTCGGCATTGTGCCTTTAGAATTTAATTCGGATGCAATTTCTGTGTTTCATCGTCAATAAGAAGGTGCAAGGTATACAGTAAACCTGAAGTGAAGCATCGGAATCTAAAACTGGACTCACAGGAGAGGTTCAAATCATAGAAAGTGAGAGTGTCGGTCCTCTTGTACTTAAGTCGGCATTGTGCCATTTGTATTGAATTCGGATGCAATATCTGTGTTTCATCGTCAATAAGGGGGTCCAAGGGATGCAGTAAACCTGAATTGAAGAATCGGAATCTAAAACTGGACCCACAGGAGAGTTTCAAATCATAGGAAGTTAGAGTGTCAGTCCTCTTGTACTTTAGTCGGCATTGTGCCTTTAGAATTTAATTCGGATGCAATTTCTGTGTTTCATCGTCAATAAGAAGGTCCAAGGTATACAGTAAACCTGAAGTGAAGCATCGGAATCTAAAACTGGACTCACAGGAGAGGTTCAAATCATAGAAAGTTAGAGTGTCAGTCCTCCTGTCCTTAAGTCGGCATTGTGCCTTTTGTATTAAATTCGGATGCAAACTCTGTGTTTCATCGTCAATAAGAAGCTCCAAGGTCTAAAGTAAACATGAAGTGAAGCATCGGAACTAAAACTGGAATCACAGGAGAGGTTCAAAGCATAGAAAGTTAGAGTGTCAGTCCTCTTGTACTTAAGTCAGCATTGTGCCTTTTGTATTAAATTCCGATGCAATTTCTGTGATTCATCGTCAATGAGAAGGTGCAAGGTATACAGTAAACCTGAAGTGAAGCATCGGAATCTAAGACTGGACTCACAGGAGAGGTTCAAATCATAGAAAGTGAGTGTGTCAGTCCTCTTGTACTTTAGTCGGCATTTTGCCTTTAAAATTTAATTCGGATGCAATTTCTGTGTTTCATCGTCAATAAGAAGGTGCAAGGTATACACTAAACCTGAAGTGAAGCATCGGAATCTAAAACTGGACTCACAGGAGAGGTTCAAATCATAGAAAGTGAGAGTGTCAGCCCTCTTTTACTTAAGTCGGCATTGTGCCATTTGTATTAAATTCGGATGCAATATCTGTGTTTCATCGTCAATAAGAGGGTCCAAGGTCTACAGTAAACATGAAGTGAAGCATCGGAACTAAAACTGGACTCACAGGAGGGGTTCAAAGCATAGAAAGTTAGAGTGTCACTCCTCTTGTACTTAAGTCGGCATTGTGCCTTTTGTATTAAATTCGGATGCAATTTCTGTGTTTCATCGTCAATAAGAAGGTCCAAGGGATACAGTAAACCAGAAGTGAATCATCGGAATCCAAAACAGGACTCACAGGAGTGGTTAAAATCGTAGAATGTGAGAGTGTCAGTCGTCTTGCACTTAAGACGGCATTGTGCCATTTGTTTTAAATTCTGATGCAATTTCTGTGTTTCGTCGTAATAAGAAGGTGCAAGGTATACAGTAAACCTGAAGTGAAGCATCGGAATCAAAAACTGGACTCACAGGAGAGGTTGAAATCATAGAAAGTGAGAGTGTCAATCCTCTTGTACTTAAGTAGACATTGTGCCATTTGTAAAAAATTCGGATGCAAACTCTGTGTTTCATCGTCAATAAGAAGGTCCAAGGTCTACAGTAAACATGAAGTGGAGCATCGGAACTAAAACTGGACTCACAGGAGAGGTTCAAAGCATAGAAAGTTAGAGTGTCAGTCCTCATGTACCTAAGTCGGCATTGTGCCTTTTGTATTAAATTCGGATGCAATATCTGTGTTTCGACGTCAATAAGAAGGTCCAAGGGATACAGTAAACCAGAAGTGAAGCATCGGAATCTAAGACTGGACTCACAGGAGATGCTCAAATCGTAGAAAGTGAGAGTGTTAGTCCTCTTTTACTTAAGTCGGCATTATGCATTTGTTTCGAATTCGGTTGCAATTTTTGTGTTTCATCCTCAATAAGAATGTGCAAGGTATACAGCAAACCTGAAGTGAAGCATCGGAATCTAAAACTGCACTCACAGGAGAGGTTCAAATCATAGAAAGTGAGATTGTCGGTCCTCTTGTTCTTAAGTCGCCTTTGTGCCATTTGTATTAAATTCGGATGCAATTTCTGTGTTTCATCGTCAATAAGAGGGTCCAAGGGATACAGTAAACCTCAAGAGATGCATCGTAATCTATAACTGGACTCACGGGAGAGGTTGAAATCATAGAAACTTAGAGTGTCACTCCACTTGTACTTAAGTCGGTATTGTGCTTTTTGTAATAAATTCGGAGGCACTTTCTGTGTTTCATCGTCAATAAGAAGGTCCAAGGATACAGTAAACCTGAAGTGAAGCATCGGAATCTAAAACTGGACTCACAGGAGAGGTTCAAATCATAGAAATTTAGGGTGTCAGTCCCCTTGTGCTTAAGTCGGCATTGTGCCTTTTGTATTAAATTCGGATGCAATATCTGTGTTTCATCGTCAATAAGAAGGTCCAAGGGATACAATAAACCAGAAGTGAAGCATCGGAATCCTAAACTGGACTCACAGGAGAGGTTCAAATCATAGAAAGTGAGAGTGTCGGTCCTCTTGTACTTTAGTCGGCATTGTGCCATTTGTATTGAATTCGGATGCAATATCTGTGTTTCATCGTCAATAAGGGGGTCCAAGGGATGCAGTAAACCTGAATTGAAGAATCGGAATCTAAAACTGGACCCACAGGAGAGGTTCAAATCATAGGAAGTTACAGTGTCAGTCCTCTTGTACTTTAGTCGGCATTTGCCTTTAAAATTTAATTCGGATGCAATTTCTGTGTTTCATCGTCAATAAGAAGGTGCAAGGTATACAGTAAACCTGAAGTGAAGCATCGGAATCTAAAACTGGACTCACAGGAGAGGTTCAAATCATAGAAAGTGAGAGTGTCGGTCCTCTTGTACTTAAGTCGGCATTGTGCCATTTGTTTTGAATTCGGATGCAATATCTGTGTTTCATCGTCAATAAGAAGGTGCAAGGTATACACTAAACCTGAAGTGAAGCATCGAATCCTAAACTGGACTCACAGGAGAGGTTCAAATCATAGAAAGTGAGAGTGTCGGTCCTCTTGTACTTAAGTCGGCATTGTGCCATTTGTATTGAATTCGGATGCAATATCTGTGTTTCATCGTCAATAAGGGGGTCCAAGGGATGCAGTAAACCTGAATTGAAGAATCGGAATCTAAAACTGGACCCACAGGAGAGTTTCAAATCATAGGAAGTTAGAGTGTCAGTCCTCTTGTACTTTAGTCGGCATTGTGCCTTTAGAATTTAATTCGGATGCAATTTCTGTGTTTCATCGTCAATACGAAGGTGCAAGGTATACAGTAAACCTGAAGTGAAGCATCGGAATCTAAAACTGGACTCACAGGAGAGGTTCAAATCATAGAAAGTGTGAGTGTCAGTCCTCTTGTACTTGTTCGCCATTGTGCCTTTTGTATTAAATTGGGATGCAATATCTGTGTTTCATCGTCAATAAGAGGGTCCAAGGGATGCAGTAAACCAGAATTGAAGAATCGGAATCTAAAACTGGACCCACAGGAGAGTTTCAAATCATAGGAAGTTAGAGTGTCAGTCCTCTTGTACTTTAGTCGGCATTTTGCCTTTAAAATTTAATTCGGATGCAATTTCTGTGTTTCATCGTCAATAAGAAGGTGCAAGGTATACAGTAAACCTGAAGTGAAGCATCGGAATCTAAAACTGGACTCACAGGAGAGGTTCAAATCATAGAAAGTGTGAGTGTCAGTCCTCTTGTACTTGTTCGCCATTGTGCCTTTTGTATTAAATTGGGATGCAATTTCTGTGTTTCATCGTCAATAAGAAGGTCCAATGGATACAGTAAACCTGAAGTGAAGCATCAGAATCTAAAACTGGACTCACAGGAGATGTTCAAATCATAGATAGTTAGAGTGTCAGTCCTCTTGTCCTTATGTCGGCATTGTGCCTTTAGAATTTAATTCGGATGCAATTTCTGTGTTTCATCGTCAATAAGAAGGTGCAAGGTATACAGTAAACCTGAAGTGAAGCATCGGAATCTAAAACTGGACTCACAGGAGAGGTTCAAATCATAGAAAGTGAGAGTGTCGGTCCTCTTGTACTTCAAGTCGGCATTGTGCCATTTGTATTGAATTCGGATGCAATATCTGTGTTTCATCGTCAATAAGGGGGTCCAAGGGATGCAGTAAACCTGAATTGAAGAATCGGAATCTAAAACTGGACCCACAGGAGAGTTCCAAATCATAGGAAGTTAGAGTGTCAGTCCTCTTGTACTTTAGTCGGCATTGTGCCTTTAGAATTTAATTCGGATGCAATTTCTGTGTTTCATCGTCAATAAGAAGGTCCAAGGTATGCAGTAAACCTGAAGTGAAGCATCGGAATCTAAAACTGGACTCACAGGAGAGGTTCAAATCATAGAAAGTGAGAGTGTCGGTCCTCTTGTACTTAAGTCGGCATTGTGCCATTTGTATTGAATTCGGATGCAATATCTGTGTTTCATCGTCAATAAGGGGGTCCAAGGGATGCAGTAAACCTGAATTGAAGAATCGGAATCTAAAACTGGACCCACAGGAGAGTTTCAAATCATAGGAAGTTAGAGTGTCAGTCCTCTTGTACTTTAGTCGGCATTGTGCCTTTAGAATTTAATTCGGATGCAATTTCTGTGTTTCATCGTCAATAAGAAGGTCCAAGGTATACAGTAAACCTGAAGTGAAGCATCGGAATCCTAAACTGGACTCACAGGAGAGGTTCAAATCATAGAAAGTGAGAGTGTCGGTCCTCTTGTACTTAAGTCGGCATTGTGCCATTTGTATTGAATTCGGATGCAATATCTGTGTTTCATCGTCAATAAGGGGGTCCAAGGATGCAGTAAACCTGAATTGAAGAATCGGAATCTAAAACTGGACCCACAGGAGAGTTTCAAATCATAGGAAGTTAGAGTGTCAGTCCTCTTGTACTTTAGTCGGCATTGTGCCTTTAGAATTTAATTCGGATGCAATTTCTGTGTTTCATCGTCAATAAGAAGGTCCAAGGTATACAGTAAACCTGAAGTGAAGCATCGGAATCTAAAACTGGACTCACAGGAGAGGTTCAAATCATAGAAAGTTAGAGTGTCAGTCCTCCTGTCCTTAAGTCGGCATTGTGCCTTTTGTATTAAATTCGGATGCAAACTCTGTGTTTCATCGTCAATAAGAAGCTCCAAGGTCTAAAGTAAACATGAAGTGAAGCATCGGAACTAAAACTGGAATCACAGGAGAGGTTCAAAGCATAGAAAGTTAGAGTGTCAGTCCTCTTGTACTTAAGTCAGCATTGTGCCTTTTGTATTAAATTCCGATGCAATTTCTGTGATTCATCGTCAATAAGAAGGTGCAAGGTATACAGTAAACCTGAAGTGAAGCATCGGAATCTAAGACTGGACTCACAGGA